>NC_034175.2:70683577-70776077 GCF_002021735.2 Oncorhynchus kisutch | reverse complement strand
ATACAGGGGGTACCGGTACAGACTCAATGTGGAGGCTATATACAGGGGGTACCGGTACAGAGTCAATGTGGAGGCTATATACAGGGGGTACCGGTACAGAGTCAATGTGGAGGCTATATACAGGGGGTACTGGTACAGAGTCAATGTGGAGGCTATATACAGGGGGTACCGGTACAGACTCAATGTGGAGGCTATATACAGGGGGTACCGGTACAGACTCAATGTGGAGGCTATATACAGGGGGTACCGGTACAGAGTCAATGTGGAGGCTATATACAGGGGGTACCGGTACAGAGTCAATGTGGAGGCTATATACAGGGGGTACCGGTACAGACTCAATGTGTGGGGGCACCAGTTAGTCGGGGTAATTGAGGTAAGATGTACATATAGGTAGAGTTATTAAAGTGACTATGCATAGATAATAACAGAGATTAGCTGAAGCGTAGAAGAGAGGGGGTAGTCCTAGTGTATTTTTGTCTGTACTGTTTATAGATTGCCCAACCTTACATTGACTGACAGTTGAGTGCAGAACCACTGAAGAAAGTGAAGCAACTTAGCTTGATACTTTCAGCAACTGGTCCAAGGATGGACCGGTTAGAACTAAGGTTAGTTAGATCTGATTTCAAATCAGTTGTTTAGCTTGACCACAATGGTTCTTTGGGGGGGGGGACTATTCACTTAGACAGACTTATCATCAGTTCCTGACCTGCCTCTAATACATTGGCCCATGTGATTTCAATTAGTACTCTCCTCCATCCTAAATCAAATAAAAGGCGATATTTAGTAGCTCAGACATCAAACCAGGGAAAAGAAGAAGGGATGAAAGCTCCCCACCAATGATTCAGAGGAAGAATAGATGGATGGAGAGATGACTGGGCTGGAGATAAAAGAGTGTCCCTTTAGCCAACAAAACCCAGTGTTGGCAGTCACGAGTTTAGAATTTACAGCATGTCATGGTTTGGGGTTTTAAACTCAGGGATCAAAGTGCCTATGAATTTACCGTTATGAGACTTAGGGCTCAATTATATAAACTCATATGGTCTAACAGGCAAAAGAGTAAATCAAGTAGACAAAATATCATTATAATTACTGTGAAATATTTATCATTACAGCCAGGGCAAAAAAAAGTTTACAAAAAATGCTCCAACCAAATGCTAATAAATAGTGTGAACGTTTTCCCCAAAGTTAGTTTCAGGCCCTGGTTACAGAATGAAGAAAGGCTTCTATTCAATCCATATCCTTAACGTTCATTGCTATAGCGCGATTGAAATCTAAAGGCAATATTCACCTGTTCTCGGAAACTGCATTCTCTGTAAACTCTGCATATGTCGGCTCAGTCAGAGATGTAGCCGAACTTCGCCGATTTGAATTGAATTGAGCCTTAAATATTTCCAAATGTTAACAGTGGCATGGAGCACCCCCTAGAGACTAAACATGGAACAATAGAGATGGAACACAAACAATTTAGCAGAACAATATCCCTTCATGGATACAGTAAAGCATCAATGATAATGGATGTGTTTGGGTGAACCAGCTCAAGTGATGAGTAACCTTGCCTAAGACCTGAAGTAATATGCTTTAGCTCAGCGGGCTAAAACAGTCTTGTAGCATGAAAACAACCATGGTTCAAACCTCCCATTTGGTCACACACACACACAGACACACACACTTTTCATCTCTGATATGATTTCCTACAGATGAATTTGACCAGTTAGAACAAGCCTACAAACGACATTGACAGCATCCCTTCCCTTTTCCAGGTTTTTTGGGTTTGTGGCTCGGAAGCAAGGAAGCACAACTGACAACGTCAGTCACCTCTTTGCCGAGATGGACCCCGATCAGCCCGCCAGCGCCATCGTCAACTTTGTCTCCAAGGTGATGAGCGGCTCGCAGAAACGATGAGCTGACCTTTTGGCGACCCTTGGCTGTTAGTTTTTTGGGGTTGTTGTTATTTTGAACTACGGAGGGAATATATTTCCTTTTTTTTAGTTTGTATTCTAAGTTTAATCTTAGGTTTCACCTCTTTCCTTCTGATCTCGTCTTTTACCTGTGTGTGTGTGTGTGTGTGTGTGTGTGTGTGTGTGTGTGTGTGTGTGTGTGTGTGTGTGTCTGTATTTCTTCTTGGAAGGACTCCTTCGTGGCGCGAAGTAGGGGGGATAGAGGAAGTGCAGTTTGTGGGGTGTGGCTGTGTAAGCTGTTGAATGTTGGCTATGGGAGGCCATTGTGATCTCTCTAGCAGGGCAGCACAAGAACAGGAAGAGGAAATCATGTCAGTGATGATGTCAGTGAGTGTGATGCTTGAAAAAGAGAAGAAGTAGTAAAGTTGTGTGATGTAAAGAAGGGTGTGAAGCTGTCGGGTTTTGGACTGTTCAACCAAAGATTTTTAAAAAGCAGCAATGTCACTGAAGGTATGTTTGAGAGAATATTTGGTTAAAAAAAAAAAATGTCTTCTTTATCAAAACATTTACATTTTATGTTCTTTCCATATACAAGTAAATACTGTATTTATTTTATTCCTAAAAAGTTTGCATCTTTGCTTTCTTCGCAAACCGTATTCAAGTACGTTTTTGCATGCTGGCGAGTTTAATCATTGTAAATATCACAGAGTGTTCTCTTGGTAGGGCGTGGGTGACTAAAAATGTTGTTGGAATTCTTTTAGAGCTTACTGTAGAGAAAGAAAATAAAGAAAAAAGCACAGTTGTTCTCTTCAGAACAACAGAAAACATCTGACTTCAGAACATCTGTATTGGTCTCCTCCGACTTCCACTGTTCTCTTCAGAACCACAGCACACATCTGACTTCCACTGTTTTCTTCAGAACAACAGAACACATCTGACTTCCACTGTTTTCTTCAGAACAACAGAACACATCTGACTTCCACTGTTTTCTTCAGAACAACAGAACACATCTGACTTCCACTGTTTTCTTCAGAACAACAGAACACATCTGACTTCCACTGTTCTCTTCAGAACATCTGTATTGGTCTCTTCCAACTTCCACTGTTCTCTTCAGAACAACATAACACATCAGCTGTTCTCTTCAGAACAACAGAACACATCTGTATTGGTCTCCTCTGACTTCCACCATTCTTTTCCCCTCTTCTTTTGAATGGTTGAAGGATGGAGGATAGATAGAAGCTTGTCCAGTTTGGTCCAACTATTCACCTACACAGGGATATTAGAGCCCTGTAATGACGCTGGGAGCTGGCGTCTGCTGTTACCCTTCTAGACCAGCCTGCAATGCACCCCTCTATGGATACATTTGGTTTTGGCTGATTGGTTCCCCTTTGTGTGTCTACCATTGCCTATCATAAGTGCCACTCCTCTCCGCTGTGCATGTATAAGCATCATGGAAGGTCAGAGTTCACTGCTGATTTTTGAAGAGCGGACGGGCATCGAGAGTCCAGGTTGCTACGACTAAAGCATCTCTCTCTTCTCCTTCGGAACATTAAAATGATTCTACCCCTGCAACCGTCCCAGTAAAGATTGAGAGAGTCCACTATCTTTACAGATCAGCCTATCAAACGTGTAACACCCACATCATACCCACAAGTAAGCTATATACATATACATATATAGATATATATATATATATAAAAAACATGTTTATTTTTTTGCTCTGTCACTCTTATATAATAAATTGACATATATAGTCCAACCATAAAGATTACTGAGTGTCGAAAAAATATTATTCTGTACTTTGGCTAAGATTTATAAATCATGAGACTGAACTACATCAAAATAAATGGTGTGAAGTGTATGTATTTTAAAGCTTTGCTTTAAAACAATTCACTGCATTACTTTGTTTATGTTATGAGTCTTTGTATAAAGCATCCTTTGGTATGGGGGAGAAAGAGCGTCTAGCAAAGTTCTTTGTTGCAAAATTGTGCCAACATTTAAAAAAACATGTCAAAATAAACCTGCCTAAAATGGAATGGCCAGAGTTAAGCACTTACACGTCATATGAAATATCAATGCACCTATGTGTAGCTGTGTGTTCACCGCATGTTTGGAGGCCAGATATTCTTTCCGTGACTACTTCCTCTATCTAACATCGCAGGTTTAGTGAAGCACCACCGTATTAAAATCTTAAGCAATTATTCACGTTGTTATGTAGGGCCTACTGCCCTCATGTGGTGAACCAACGTTTGACCACCCATTGTGTTTTTACTCCGGCGTTTTAACTGTGATTTCAATAATGACCTTCAATGGACCAGCGAAACTCAAATGGCTGAGTATATTATTTTCAGAATATGGAAGACAAGTATTATGTCACTTTTTTGGACCATTATGATTTTGTGAATGTCCTCCTTCTTCCTCTCCTCCACCACCAACACCCCCTCCTCCTTCTCCACCTCCTCTTCCTCCTCCTCCTCCTCCACCTCCACCACCAACACCTTCTACTCCTCCTTCTTCTTCTCCTTCTCCTCCTCCTTCTTCTCCTCTTAATAACTCAATTGGATTCTTTTTGGAGCAGATTAGTCGATGGTCAAATCTACTCCAGTGAAAAAAGAGCAAGCATTTACATATGGCATTCTGTCATGTCAAAATACACACTAAATATGTGCTTGTCCACTTCTGTTACGGCTTAATGTTTTGTCTTTAAGCTCCACTGGGTCTTCTTCCATGGCTTCTGTACTCGTTCCAACCGTTCATTCCTCTTCAATGAGAATCCCTCCATTTTAAATGAATTGTATTTATTATTTTGATGAGTCTCCACTACTGTAAAACTATATGTGTCGAAAAGCATGGTTGATTCTGCATTTTTCTATGAGAAACGTGTGAGAAATGCTTGTCGGGTCAATCCCCCTCTACCACAAATTGAATGTCAGTCTCACGTTATTTAGCGTGTAAGAAGTCTCTTCTGATGTACATGTGGCCACTTTGAGGAAATAGCCTTAGAATGTGTGCATGAATGTGCTGCGATGCCTGTACAGAAGTGTATGTATTTTCATTTGCTTACTGTATGGCTTTTGTTTCTGAGAAGAAAAAAAACATATTAAAAGTAAATTGTGTTTTCTGTTGTTGGAAAACTTTGTTTATTCAGTTTTACATACAATCACAAACACAATATTTACAATATAAATAACATACTCAACAACAACAAAAAACAGACAAAATAACACAACTATAAAGATACCATACTTTAGACAAGTTAAACCACACTGGGCAGAAGGTTAGGTTAAAGGTTAAAGGAGCAATCTGTAGTTAATACAGGACAAAGTGGACACACCGCCATTGTTCCTGTAAACAGCCAAGGGATGAGGGTGGAGAAATGCAACCACTCTCACATTCACAGACAGTCATGGCCACAAAGACCATCCACTGGACCAAAATAAAAGTTTACTATGTTGTTTATTACATTTACTTTGTTAACAAACAACAGAGAAAAACACGTTTCTGATTTGGCAAGAGGTATAAGGCATCCACAAGTTACATTCTTCAATAATCACTTGATATTTTAAGTACAGTGCATTTGGGAATTATTCAGACCCCTCTCTACATTCTGTTACGTTACAGCCTTATTCTAAAATGTATTACATATTTTTTTCCGCTCATCAATCTACATACAATACCTCATAATGAAAAGCAAAAACAAAAATGTAAAAAATGTTGGCGAATGTATTTATTTTTTTAAACTTTGAGACTCGAAATTGAGCTGAGGTGCATCCTGTTTCCGTTGATCATCCTTGAGATGTTTGTACAACTGGAGTCCACCTGGGTTAAATTCAATTGATTGGACATTATTTGGAAAGGCACACACCTGTCTACATAAGGTAGAGTGGCCAGACAGAAGTCCACTCCTGGGAAAATAGGCAGATGACAGCCTGTTTGGAGTTTGCCATATGGCACCTAAAGGAATTTTAGGCCGTGATAACAAAATGCTCTGCTCTGATGAAACTAAGATTGAATGCCAAGGACAATGCAGGAGTGAAAGACAATGCAGGAGAGTCTGGACTTGAACCCGATCGAACATCTCTGGAGAGTCCTGAAAATAGCTGTGCTGCGACACTCACCATCCAACCTGACAGAGGTTGAGAGCATCTGTAGAGAAGAATGGGAGAAACTCCCCAAATGCAGGAGTGCCAAGCTTGTAGCATCATACCTAAGAAGACTCAAAAGACAGTAATGACTGCCACAGGTGCGTCAACAAAGTGATGACTAAAGGGTCTGAATACTTATGTAAATGTGATATTTCAGTTCTTTGTTTTTAATACATTTGCAAACATTTCTAAACGTATATAATCGATCAAATTAAAGAAGGGATGATCTGTGTTCAATACAGGAGCAAAACAAACGGACGGTACTTTTCTGGTTATGCTCCTCTATCTAAAGGTATCGTTCTATCGTTCTGAGCTATGGTACTTCATTACACAAAGGAAAAACCTCAACCAATTTCTACAAACTGGTGACATCCAGTGGAAGCGGTAGGAACTGCAGGAAAGTTTATTAGAATTCTGGATTCCCCATGAAAGCATATTGAAGAGACAGTGACTTAAAAAAAATAAATCTGAATGGTTTGTCCTCGGGGTTTCGCCTGCTAAATAAGTTCTGTTATACTGACAGACATGATTCAAACAGTTTTAGAAACTTTAGAGTGTTTTCTATCCAATACTAATAATAATATGCTGGGACAGAGTAGGAGGCAGTTCAGTTTGGGCACACTATTTATCCAAAAGTGAAAATGCTGCCCCCTACCCCAAACAGGTTAACCAGATGATTCCTGGATGGTAGCTACCATCTGATTCCTGGATGGTAGTTACCATATGATTCCTTGATGGTAGATACCGGCTGATTCCTGGATGGTAGTGACCATCTCATTCCTGGATGGTAGTGACCATCTCATTCCTGGATGGTAGTTACAATCTGATTCCTGGATGGTAGTTACAATCTGATTACTGGATGGCAGTTACCAGCTGATTCCTGGATGGTAGTTACCAGCTGATTACTGGATGGCAGTTAAGCAATGATTCCTGGATGGTAGTTACCAGCTGATTACTGGATGGCAGTTACCGGCTGATTACTGGATGGCAGTTACCAGCTGATTACTGGATGGCAGTTACCAGCTGATTACTGGATGGCAGTTACCAGCTGATTACTGGATGGCAGTTACCAGCTGATTACTGGATGGCAGTTACCAGCTGATTACTGGATGGCAGTTACCGGCTGATTCCTGGATGGTAGTTACCAGCTGATTCCTGGATGGCAGTTACCGGCTGATTACTGGATGGTAGTTACCAGCTGATTCCTGGATGGCAGTTACCGGCTGATTCCTGGATGGTAGTTACCAGCTGATTCCTGGATGGCAGTTACCGGCTGATTCCTGGATGGTAGTTACCAGCTGATTACTGGATGGCAGTTACCGGCTGATTCCTGGATGGTAGTTACCAGCTGATTACTGGATGGCAGTTACCGGCTGATTCCTGGATGGTAGTTACCAGCTGATTACTGGATGGCAGTTAAGCAATGATTCCTCGATTGCACTTACCATTTGATTCCTGAATGGTAGGGTTATGTAAGCCTGTAGGAAGAGGGAACACAACACCCTTCTACAACTCAACTCCCCGTGGAGTGAAAGATAAATGGTTCTGTAGGTGCGGGTAAGGATGACAAAGGCAGGAAATGTACCGTTTATTGGGAATTTATTTATTCCTTCACACGGTAATTTGGGGAAAAGGGGCTGGACGGAACCAAAGCAAAGAAAGTAAAGGTTAAAGAGCCTCCTCTCCTACCTTACCTGCCTACCCACTACTTACAAAATCTTTTAGCACCACCTGGTGCGCTAACAAAAATACAGGGGGTGGTCCGCCCAGGTCTTACCTAGTGTGCATAGACAGTAAATGCTATGGATAATGTATGCCCGCAGGCCTCTTGCTTGAGCACTCCCTAGGTGCCTTCCCCTTCCCCCCTGGGAACAAATTAAACAGAATAATCCAAACATAAGTAAAACATTTCAAGATTCAATAACACTGCGTCATATTGGCACACACATACTTCAGATCAACGACTACAACAATACTTAACAAAAACCTGCCTCTGAGCAACAACCAACACAGCACATCACCATCAACTCTCTCTGAGCAACAACCAACACAGGACATATCAATCAGCCTTTGTCTCCTACAAAGGAACACTGGCTTTTAAAGCTGGAGAAGGAGTCTGTAATTACAGACAGCTGTATCCTTTGATGAGAGGGCGGGGTCAGCTCCAATCTGCCATGGGGCCGACCAATCAGCTGCTTGAGGGAATCCAGGAAGCCATTTCCTGAAATACCTTCACACAAATCCACAACACAGAAACTGGGGAATGTAACACACCCACCCAAAAAACATGCAAACGTACAGTTTGGAATAACAAAACCCAACACGTATCCCCAGTTACCAAATCTGTGATAGAGAGTCGGCAACCACATTCGCCGAACCCTTCACATAGTTTATCTTTAGATTGTATCCTTGTACAATCAGAGCTCACGGCATAAGGTGGCGGTTTTTGCTACAAAAACGCCAAATAATGATGGTCCGTGAAGACCAGTATAGGCAAGGCACTGGAGCCCACATATACCTCAAAAAACCTTAAGGCTAGCAATGAAGTCAGCGTCTCTTGTTCAATGGTGGAGTACCTTGCCTGACACGAGTTGAACTTACAGGGGAAGAAACTGACGGGCCGATCCACTCCATCTTCATCTTCCTGCAAGAGAACCACACCCACCCCCACTATACTAGCGTCTACCTCATATTTAAAAGGTTTGTCAAAGTTGGGGGCTGCAAGCACTGGGGCACTACCAAAGTAGCGCTTTGGCGGACTCTAAAGCATAGTTGCAATCCTGGGACCACTTATATGGTACTTTGGGACTAAGCAGAGGTGTTGGGGGAGCTACTACCGTCAAAATATTGTTCAGACTTTGTAACTGCATTTATGCAACAATACTCCGTACATAAGTGGGACATACACGGAGAACTCCAGGAGCTGTTACTGGGTTTTGCCATGTCATTCTGTAATAATAAGCTACCTCACTTCTCATTACTTCCCTTCTCTTAGCATTAACCCGGTACGGATGCTGACGTATAGGAGCAGCGTTCCCCACATCCACATCATGTTCTAAGATGGACGTGCGACTTGGAACGTCCTGAAACACATTGAGAAAACTATCAATAGGATAAGATCATTAGTTTGATCTTTATCCAAATGTTCCATTTGAGAGCATCTCCGAAGTACATAAGTGTTTACACTGCTGTAACGTATGGCGTAACTCCAACCAATCCTCCTTATCCTCTTCTAGGTCCCAGTCAGGCTTCAGCACCAATGCAGCCACACTAGAGACGGCGGGCTGGACCTGCTTACATGAGGAGCTGTCTGGAGAGTCACATATATAGTATGGTTTCAGCATGTTTACATGACACACATGGGAAGAACACCTACGATCTGGGGTCTTTACCACATAATTGGTGTCACTGAGTTTCTTTTCCACAAAATATGTCTCAGAAAAACGTGCCGAAAGAGATTAGCCAGGGATTGGCAACAAAATTAAAACTTGATCCCTGGTGTTTTTGAGATGAGGAGATACTTTTGGGCTAACGTACATGCAGCGTACAGTCTCTCCTGCATCTTACTGACATAATCCAACACATTTTTAAGGGCGCTACTGGGTGTAGGAGATAGGATAAGCACCTTCAAAACCTTTAACGGACCCCGTGGGGTGTGTCCAAACACAAGATCAGCAGGGCTGAACCCTAAGGACTCTTGTATTGTTTCCCTGATAGCAAATAGGACAAAGGGCACCACCTCATCCCAATCGGGAACTAGTATCCATGCAATACTTGCGTAGCATCGCCTTTAGCGTCTGATGCCAGCCCCTTGACTCTCGGGATGATACAGACTGGAGACATGATGGGAAATACACAGCATCTTTAACACATTTGAGAACAGTTTTGACATAAAGTTGGTTCCCTGATCAGTTTGGATGACTTTAGGGAGTCCAAACGTAGAGAAGAACTTCACTAGTGCCTTCACCACAGTCTTAGCCGTTATAGTCCAGAGAGGAATAGCCTCTGGGTACCGAGTCTCACTGCACATTATTGTTAGTAAGAACTGGTTACCTGACCTGGTTTTGGGCAACAGACCTACACAATCGATTATCACTCGTTCAAACGGTTACCGCACCACAGGAATCGGGCAGGAATCGCTTTCCCAGTGAGTTGACATACATTACATGTTTTACAAAATTGGACAACGTCAGACTTGAAACCTGTCCAGAAAAAATTACGAAGGACACGGTTATAAGTCTTCGTGATCCCCAAATGTCCGGACCACGCCTGGTTATGGGCGAGTGACAGCACCTGCTGTCGGAACGGTCTAGGAACAACCACTTGACACACTTTACTCCAGTCATTAATTGTGTCATGAGATGCCCATTTCCACATCAAAACTCCTGCTTCCATAAAGTAAGCGTTCTCCTTAGTTTTAGCTTCCTCAGTGGAAATTACCGAAGCAAAACACTTGAGAAGACTGGTGTTTCCTTTTTGATATTCAATCACCTTCTCAGGGGTGACAGACAAAAGAATGTTATGTAATTGGGGAGTGATTTCGCTCTCCCCAGCCTTAGTTTTTATGGGGGTAAAAACTGTCGGCCTTGCAGAAGGAATTCTCAGTGCATTGTCTTCTACCTCAACATTCTCAAAAATTGAACTAGGTAAATCCAACACATCTCCCAGCTTGCAAGATTGTGCCCTCGTTAACACATGAGCAGGAAAAACATGGGGAAATGCTTGAACCAATTTATCATCTGCAGTTTTGATTTCTGGATTGTCTACTACCTCTAACACAGGAGTAACGTTACCACCAGCAATATCGTTCCCTAGTAGCAATGTGACTCATTTTACTGGCAGTGTAGATATTACACCAACACGGAAATGTCCTGATACCAAGTCTGACACTAAGTGGACCCAGTGTAATGGTACAGGTACGTTTTTTGTCTCTATACCCTGTAATATGACATGCAAGCCACAATACGTTTCAGGAGACTAGGGTAAAGCATCAGTAACGATTACTGACTGTGCCGCCCCAGTGTCTCGTAAGATTTGTATGGGCTTTTGATCAGCTTGTTCTCCAGTTAACTTCTTCGATATAGGGGGCGCTCTTTTAATTTTGGGATTAAAAAACGTTCCGGTTTTAAACAAGATATTTTGTCACTGAAAAGATGCTCGACTATGCATATAATTGACAGCTTTGGAAAGAAAACACTCTGACGTTTCCAAAACTGCAAAGATATTATCTGTGAGTGCCACAGAACTGATGCTACAGGCGAAACCAAGATGACATTTCAAACAGGAAATGCCCAGATTTTGAAGGCGCTGTGTTCCAATGTCTCCTTATATGACTGTGAATGCACCAGGAATGAGCTTACACTTTCTGTCGTTTCCCCAAGGTGTCTGCATCATTGTGACGTATTTGTAGGCATATCATTGGAAGATTGACCATAAGAGACTACATTTACCAGGTGCTCGCTTGGTGTCCTCCGTCGAAATTATTGCGTAATCTCCAGCTGCGTGTATTTTTCCACTTGGTTCAGAGGAGAAACCAAACTGCCACAAATGATTTATCATCGAATAGATATGTGAAAAACACCTTGAGGATTGATTCTAAACAACGTTTGCCATGTTTCTGTCGATATTATGGAGTTAATTTGGAAAAAAGTTTGGCGTTGTAATGACTGAATTTTCAGGTTTTTTTCTTTTCAAACGTGATGAACAAAACGGAGCGATTTCTCCTACACAAATAATCTTTTTGGAAAAACTGAACATTTGCTATCTAACTGAGAGTCTCCTCATTGAAAACATCCGAAGTTCTTCAAAGGTAAATGGTTTTATTTGAATGCTTTTCTTGTTTTTCTGAAAATGTTGCCTGCTGAATGCTAGGCTTAATGCTATGCTAGCTATCAATACTCTTACACAAATGCTTGTGTAGCTATGGTTGAAAAGCATATTTTGAAAATCTGAGATGACAGTGTTGTTAACAAAAGGCTAAGCTTGTGAGTGAATATATTTCTTTCATTTCATTTGCGATTTTCATGAATAGTTAATGTTGCGTTATGGTAATGAGCTTGAGGCTATGATTACGCTCCCGGATACGGGATTGCTCGACGCAAGAAGTTAAGGAAACACAACCGGCAGAGATAAACGGAGCCTAGACAGGATCCGTTTTCCCAAATGCTGAACCAATAACTCGATCCAACGGACAAGCCAAAGACACATTTTAATTTAGGGGATGGTGGCAGGGACTGTTTCGGTTTATTTTTCAATACCGGGCAGTCCGCAATCACGTGAACCTTTTGGTGACAGTAAAAACATTCACGGATCTCGTGCGAAGGCTTAGGGTCGTTAGAGGAAAAGCGACCCGAACTGATGACGTAATCGTTCGACCTTCAATACAAGGAGCACCAAAGACAGTCTTGTGTGTCAAAGCTTTCTCATCTGCCAACACTGCTGCCTGGACCAAAGTCACCACTTTCTGTTTATTTAAATGACCTACAATTCTATCAGGGAGGTTCTGTCTCCTAGAGATGAACGTACTATGGTGCGAAAAGTGCAAATCAATCTCAGAACAAAAGCAAAAAGACCTTGTGAAGATGCTGGAGGAAACAGGCACAGTAAAACGAGTCCTATATCGACATAACCTGAAAGGCCGCTCAGCAAGGAAGAAGTCACTGTTCCAAAATCGGTTGCTTTCAAAATCCTCCAACAGCATTAACTTGTGTTAACTTTGCTGACTGAACACCAGCGAACAAACAGAGACTCCTTGTCCCTTGCAAACTCAACAAAAGTACAGTGAGAGGGTTTTCTGTGGTTCCTGAAGCACTGCCTATAAACTTCAGGCACCAACTAATAAGCCCGCATTACAGTTTTAACTATATTGTACTGCAAACTGTCTTCCAGGGAGAGAGCACTCCCTGGGCTTTCCCAGACAATTTACATTGTAACAGGAGTGGCCAAACCTCGAGTGGCCAATGCAGCAAAGCGGCCACACACTCAAACGCTGAGAAATAGGAATCAACTTCCGACTCCCGGAATGGAGGGACTAAAGCAATATTTTTACTCACGTCAAAGTACGCTTGATGACGGGCAGGTTGTGGAATCGCACTGGAGCCAGCGTCTAGCTCCAGTTGTTGGATCTTCACCTCCGCATCGTCCTCCGACTTGGCATCGGAAGGTCTACCCATCTCCTCTCCTGAAGCCTCCCTCTCCTCATATTTCAATGAGAAAATGTGTTTTCTCATTAAACCCTCCCTGACTAGCACCAAAAGCTCAGCCTTTAGGGCTTTCTCAGGGACGAAGAGTCCCTAATGGTCAGCTATAGCACAAAGGTCTATTTTACGCAACCCCATCAAACGTTCAACAGAGGGCGCTTCAATAAACTTGGAGATGGCTGAGGCTGCCATTTTGTACACAGCAGCCTAATGAACACACGAAAACTAAACAAGTCATCCAAACTCACAACCTACCACCACACCTCAATCACCAATCACAGAGAGCTCAGAGCACCAGGGTCCGGTGGGTTTAATGGATCCCGGATGAGCCCCCGTTATGTTAGCAAGCCTCTATGAAGAGAGAACGCAACACCCTGCTACAACTCAACTCCCCGTGGAATGAAAGATGAAAGGGACTGTAGGTGCGGGTAAGGATGACAAAGGCAGAAAATATACTGTTTACTGGGAAATTATTTATTCCTTCACACAGGAAAAGGGTCTTGACGGAACCAAAGCAAAAGAAAGTAAAAGTTAAAAAGCCCCCTCTACTACCTTACCTGCCTACCCACTACTTACTTCATCTTTTAGCACCACCTGGTGCGCTAACCAAAATACAGGGGGTGTTCCGCCCAGGTCTTATCTAGTGTGCATAGACAGTAAATACTACGGATATTGTATTGTATTGTAGGCCTCTTGCTTGAGCACTCCCTAGGTGCCTTCCCCTTCCCCCCTGGGAACAAATGAAACAGAATAATACAAACGTAAGTAAACAATTACCTCAGAGCCGCAGCTACAAGAATACTTAATGCTCATAACCATTTTTGAACTTGTAACACACTCTCCTAGCCTCTTGATGTCAGTGTTTCTCTTCTAGATGGAGATAGAGAGAGAGAGCTGATGGGTAGTAAGGCTGTGCATCCATGCTTAGAGACAGTAGTCATCACGTGTATGTGTGTAAGTGCGTGTGTGTGCGTGCGCGTGCATCCACGTCCATGCACTTGTAGGTATACGCACACACACACACATATTATACACTTGAGGGGTGGGAAGGAGTTGTTCGTGTAAGGGACAAAGCTTATTTTCCCCCATCCTCCGGGTGCAAGATCAAGCTCAAGTCCCTCCGGGTGCATAAATTCCCCCGGGTGCAACAGTGTGCGTGTGCATGTGTTCATTTCTGAATTAATTAATTTCTAAGCTCTTGAGAATAACAACACTCAAGCACCACCCTATGTGCGGATGGGAAAACTACAACAACACCCTTTAGCACAAGGTTACGCATGTGGTTTCCCGCCTCACATATAAAAAATTAAATTGCCTTGGGATATATCATTGTGACTGGAGGAAAATGGCAATTTGCTGACAAGAAAATGACAACCATGGAGCATTTGGAGGCCTGTATGGTGGCATGGGCAGGGGTGGGAGATAGCCCCATGTAATCTAAGTGGGCTTTGTGGATCAAGGACGAAAATCGGAAAATCAATATTTTGTCTGGTTGCTGAGCGCAGTAATCTGGGTTGGGGAGGGGGGTTGGGGGGGGGTTCGGCAACAGGTGTCCAGTTTCCTGGTAAAGTAAAGCCTTTTTTGTCGGTCTCCACACATGAAAACATGACACGTGTCGAAGCAGAGGAGTATCTGTTTCTGAAACCAGTGTTGTGTAACAACACAGACTAAATGGAGCTTGAGAAGTGCTACAAAATGAAGGACACTATGTAACTCACAGCGTAGGTGTCATTAAAGGAAAACTCCATCCCCAAAAACAAGCTTTTGGTATTTGTTTCTTTAGTCCATTGTTGAAAATTGTCCCCAAATGTTTTGCATGTCAGCTATCAAGTTTTCAAGATATAGAACTTTCTACATACAGAATACAGCCGGTATGATGCATTTAACCATCAAACTTGATACAGTCATCTCACCAGACTCCTTCAAAAACATAAACTGAGCTATTATCTGATCAATGTACTTGCTGGTTACTAAGTATGCTGTGTTGCCTTGTACCTTTCTGTTCCAACCCACTGGGAATATTTCTTATAGTTGTATATTTGCTTCCTCTGTATAGTGTGCTTTATTTATTTTTAGTGGCATTGTGTGTTGTCCTGTTTGTTCACTGTTTGTTATGCCTCTTGGCCAGGTCATTATTGTAAACTAAATCAGTTAAATAATGCAGAATCATACCGGCTGTATATTTAAGCAATAAGGCCTGAGGAAGTGGGGTATATGGACAATATACCGTGGCTAAGGACTGTTCATAACCACGATGCAATGGACACAGCCATTAACGGTGGTTTATTGGCAATATACCACAAACACAGAGGTGCCTTATTGCTATTATGAACTGGTTACCAATGTAATTAGAGAAGTAAAAATAAATGTTTTCTCATACCCATGGTATACGGTCTCATATACCACTGCTGTCAGCCAATCAGCATTCAGGGCTCAAACCACCCAGTTTATAATTCAAGTTATATATCTTTAAAACCTGATTGCTGACATGCAAAACATGTTGGGGCTATATCAACAATGGACTAATGAAACAAATACCAAAAGATAGTTTTGTATGAAGTCTGTGTATGGTGTGTGTCACCTGCTCTCGCTTTTCCCCCCAGCTTGCCCTGCACCATGCACTCCTGCCATCTATTACGCTCACCTGCCTTCCCTCGTCACGCACATCAGTGATATTAGAGTCACCTGGACTCAGTCACCACCTGTTTATTTCCTCCCCTATATTTGTCAGTTCCCCAGCTCTGTTCCCTGCTGCTGCATTCATTGTTTTTTGTTTGTGTTACTCGTTTGCTGACGCTGTTCCTGTCTCGTTCCATGTCCGTTCCTTATTAAATGTTTGAATACCCGTACCTGTTTCGTCTCTCCAGCGTCATTCTATGGGACAGGGTGGAGTTTTTCTTTAAGGTCAAGTGATAGCTGCAAGTTAAGACATTGAACGTGCATAGAAGTCAGCCACATTATTACATTATGCGTGGGTGGCTGTGTGTGTGTGTATTCTTCTGAAGGTGTGCATGTGTACTCTCCTCCCAGCAGTGTGTGTGTTCCGGAGGTGTGAGTGTGACACTGTTCCCCTCACTGTCCATCCTAAGAGACTGGCATGTCTGAGTCACTCCATGTCCAAACTTTCCATCCAACGCTCCCAAAACCGTTGGTCCGGACAGCAAGGCCCTCCCGAGTGGGCTCTAGTGCTTCCTGAATAAAAATACATCCTTCAGGATGTTATTGAAAAGCCTCACATGCGTGTCTGGCTTGCATCTCTCTGCTTTTGGGATGTTTATTTTTTCTACCTTCCTTCCATAAATAAGAGAGGTGGAATTACTGAGAAACACAACATTGTCATAGTTTAATAGCTACCCAATGAGCTTCCTGCAATTGATGTCAGTTCCCGGTAAGGGTAAGGAACGTTTGGGATTTGTGGGCTGTTTGATTTGCTTGAAATACTTGGTCGCCTTTGATCTGTGGAAATGTGCACGAGTGTTAGATAATATTGGATAGTTTCTTTGTTGTTGTCCCATCATTATTATGTAAAGAAAGTATTGCTGATTTCCAGTCCAAGTAAGTTCAACTTACATGGTAAGATAAGGGTAAATACAGTGTGTACCGGTTTTTGTTCCAGCCAAGCATTAACCCAACACACCTGATTTAAATACAGTTGACAATTGATAGCTATACCAGTTTTTCAATCCCAATTCAAACATATTATTTTTTACTCTGGATGTATATTAGCAAGCTTCAGTTTATAACACACATAGCAGTGGCAGTTCTAAACCATTTCAATTATCTGAATCAGAGCAGGCCTAGAACGAAAGCCTGCATAAATTGTGGTGGCTCTCCATGACTCTGTCCTCCCTTCTGACCTTCTCCCTCAACAGGCAGGTCAAATACGCCAGGCCCATATAAATATCCCCGGAATGAGAGGTCAAAGGTGAGGGTGAATTGAATGGGGATTGGGGAATGAGAGTGGAGTGTTCTCCCACCACCACTCGGGAGGACAGAGAGGACAGAGAGGACAGAGAGGACAGAGGATCCGTCAAGTCACACACACTCAACACCCTAAATGCATTTGACACACACCATACACAGACTTCACACACCATACACAGACTTCACACACCATACACAGACTTCACACACCATACACAGACTTTTCTCAAAAAATAGAGATCCATATCCATATAATTTTTTAAATAAATTCAAATAGAGAAAGTTCAGTTGGTGAATTATCTGCCTTCTGGCTTTTGCACCATTCCCCTAGTAGTGCAATAACCGCAATCAATCCCCATCCATAACCACACCCCATCTCACACCACTCCACCTCACCCAATCAAAACAGTCCCCCCCAACCCCCCCACGTAACAGATGGCCAGATGGTCATAGGGGTCGCATAGGGTTTAGTGGGGTCTCGAAGGGGGTCGTAAGGGGTTAGGCTGAGTCAGGGTGTTTGTAATTGTTGTGACATGGCTGGTGCCTGTCAGCGTGCAGGTGGAGGGCTAGCATGTTACCTTCAAGGCCCTCTATTGCCACTCCAATCACTCAAATGGTCAGGCTTTGGACAATGTTGGGGGCTGTCAGCTGGCCATCTCCAACGAGCCCCCAACAAGTGGATTACAGATTTTCTTTACTCAGCATTCACACACACCTGTTTGAGAAAGCCCTGTCGAGAGCTTGCGACTATACGGTTCTAAATGCAAAAAGATGATTCTGAGATCATTGGCTCTAAAGTTCTGAACCCTCATTGGTTTGAATGGTGACAGCTATTTTTTAGCTTCTATTCTTTTGAACTTAACAATCAACATCCTCACCCTCCTCAACCCCTCACTCCTCACCCGATCACCCTCCTCAACCCCTCACTCCTAACCCCATCACCCTCCTTACCTCCTCACCCCTCCCTCACCCAACTTACCCCTCAACATCCTCACCCTTCTCACCCCCTCACCAAACTATCCCTCCTCAACCCCTCTCTCCCCTCTCTCTTCACTCCCTCTCCTTCCTCACCTTCTCCCCAACCTCACCCCCTCTCCCTCCTCACCCACCTTTTATAAAACTCTGGCCAAACTTTTGCTATTTTGGCCATGTTTCAAGACTGTATACACCCAGCAACAGGGGGCAGTCAACAGTCCCACGTGCTTTGGAAATACCAGGAGCTCCCTCCTCTCAGTCATCCCATCCCAGTGACACCGGTGTCGGGTAGCAGGTTGGCCTCCTCCTGGCCAATCAACTGTGCCGGCTGGGAATTTCGAATGTCTGTCTAAGGTGTTGAAAGCTCTTGGATGGGAGACCGGCACATACTGCTACGGACAACAGAAACTGATCAGGCCATGACAGACTATAGGATAGCTTATACTGCCATGTGTGGAGTGCTGTAACGGGTACTCAGGCTAAGACTTTGAAGGTTGTTGTGTCTGCTGCTCTTTCATCTCCCCTCCCACCCCTCGATCCCTAATGGATTTATTAATATTTTTCATTCATTTGGGCTTGCCCGTATTTAGCTGGATCTACTAAAACCAATGGCCTGGGATGTGGATTCATCTTGACTTCCTGAAATTAAATATGGAAGTGACCCTGACCAGAGTGTCAGTGTCCTACTGTATTACCTGCATTGGTCAGGTCGGGGAGCACGGACAGACTGTTCCTTCTGTTAACGGTGCTGTACTGCACCGCTGTAGCTCTGTGTTGTGTGTGAGATTGAATGAGGCTGACGAAGCGGACTTCGGAGGCCGTTTTAATGTATCAGAGTTCTCTGCATGCAAAAGAAAAGATAAAACATTTGTTGAGCACATATATGTTCTGCCAATTGTCAGCTCTCTCTACAACATAGACTCACACTACACAGGACTTGGATCTGTGGAGGATCTAGCCATTGTTCACACATACAGAACCTTAGCTAGCTAGTAACCACATGTTGAATTTAACTGGGATCTGTGGAGGATCTAGCCATCATTCACACATACAGAACCTTAGCTAGCTAGTAACCACACATTGAATTGTACTGGGATCAGTGGAGGAGAACGCCATCATTCACACATACAGAACCTTAGCTAGCTAGTAGCCACATGTTGAATTCAGAACGTTAATATCATCCTAAAAGTACAAATACAATTGCATCTTGACAAGTAAACGAGTAAACGCTAAAGATATAACATTATTCATGAACAAAACACTGTGCGTCATGACTTTTGTGCTTATTAGATCTAACATTTGTGAAATTGACGGAAAAAAGGTGCCTACCTCTTCTAGTGCATCAATATGATCTGATTCCCCAGGATGCAGGGCAGTACACACTCCCATATTCCCCAGGATGCAGGGCAGTACACACTCCCCTATTCCCCAGGATGCAGGGCAGTACACACTCTCGTATTCCCCAGGATGTAGGGCAGTACACACTCCCATATTCTCCAGGATGCATGGCTGTACACACTCCCCTATTCCCCAGGATGCTGGGCAGTACACACTCTCCTATTCCCCAGGATGCAGGGCAGTACACACTCCCCTATTCCCCAGGATGCTGGGCAGTACACACTCCCCTATTCCCCAGGATGCAGGGCAGTACACACTCCCATATTCCCCAGGATGCAGGGCAGTACACACTCCCCTATCTCCCAGGATGCAGGGCAGTACACACTCCCCTATTCCCCAGGATGTAGGGCAGTACACATTCCCCTATTCCCCAGGATGCAGGGCAGTACACACTCCTCCATTCCCCAGGTTGCAGGGCAGTACACACTCCTCCATTCCCCAGGATGCAGGGCAGTACACACTCCTCCATTCCCCAGGTTGCAGGGCAGTACACACTCCCCTATTCCCCAGGATGCAGGGCAGTACACACTCCCCTATTTCATAGGTTGCAGGGCAGGGGTGTGTGGTATATAGCCAATATACCACTGCTAAGGGCGGTTCTCAAGCAAGACGCAGAGTTCTGGGATGCAGCCCTTAATGGTATATTGGCCATATACCACAGATGCCCGGGGTGCCTTATTGCTATTATAAACTGCGTACTAATGTAATACCCTTGGCATACGGTCTGATATACTATGGCTTTCAGCCAATCAGCATTCAGGGCTTGAACCATCCAGTTTATGATTAATGAACCTGGTGAAATTCACAAAGTATTTTAACAACTGTTACACTTCCCTGATGCTGATACAACCCTGCTGGCATATGTCCTTGTCTGTAGGGTAAGGAAGAAGGTTGCCAGCACCGATTAGCTGGGCAGATGAAGGCACAGGGCAGCTGGTTGCCCCTGTAGAGGTACTCCACCTGGCGATGCCTGTCAGGCCGGGTGACACTCTCATACTTGGGGTATATGGTACATTCTAGCACCGCCACCCTAACCTTGGCTTCATCACCACCCTAACCAGGTCTTCCTCTCTACGCCACCCTAACTTTGGCTTCCTCTTTCTGACACCCTAACTTTGGCATTCTCTCTCTGCCAACCTAACCAGGTCTTCCTCTCTCTGCCACCCTAACCATGTCTTCCTCTCTCTGCCACCCTAACCATGTCTTCCTCTCTCTGCCACCCTAACCATGTCTTCCTCTCTCTGCCACCCTATCCATGTCTTTGTCTCTCTGCCAACCTAACCACGTCTTCCTCTCTCTGTCAACCTTCCTCTCTCTGCCACCCTAACCATTTCTTCCTCTCTCTGCCAACCTTCCTCTCTCTGCCACCCTAAGCATGTCTTCCTCTCTCTGCCAACCTTCCTCTCTCTGCCACCCTAACCAGGTCTTCCTCTCTCTGCCAAACTAACCATGTCTTCCTCTCTCTGCCAACCTAAGCATGTCTTCCTCACCTCCATAACCATGTCTTCCTCTCTCTGCCACCCTAACCAGGTCTTCCTCTCTCTGCCAACCTAACCATGTCTTCCTCTCTCTGCCACCCTAACCATGTCTTCCTCTCTCTGCCACCCTAACCATGTCTTCCTCTCTCTGCCACCCTATCCATGTCGTTGTCTCTCTGCCAACCTAATCATGTCTTCCTCTCTCTGTCAACCTTCCTCTCTCTGCCACCATAACCATTTCTTCCTCTCTCTGCCAACCTTCCTCTCTCTGCCACCCTAAGCATGTCTTCCTCTCTCTGCCACCCTAACCAGGTCTTCCTCTCTCTGCCAAACTAACCATGTCTTCCTCTCTCTGCCAACCTAACCATATCTTCCTCTCTCTGTCAACCTTCCTCTCTCTGCCACCATAACCATTTCTTCCTCTCTCTGCCAACCTTCCTCTCTCTGCCACCCTAAGCATGTCTTCCTCTCTCTGCCACCCTAACCAGGTCTTCCTCTCTCTGCCAAACTAACCATGTCTTCCTCTCTCTGCCAACCTAAGCATGTCTTCCTCACCTCCATAACCATGTCTTCCTCTCTACTATGTCAAATATGAAATATCCTGCTTCCACAGTATTAGCTCGCCCCTGTCCCGTCTCTGGGCCCCTCTGGGGTTATTTGAACAGCCCAGGCTCTTTTCACAATCAACTGTGTGACGAAGATAAGTATCCCACCTCCTCCTCCTCCTCTTCGTCCCTCTGCTCCACCACCGCCTCTTCTTCCCTCTCCTCCACCTCCTCCTCCTCTTCCATGGTTTGTTTTTATTGGGACAGGCTGGCAAAATTCACAAGTCATCACATTTGGGAAAGTCATTAGCTTAAAGGCTGGCCTCAACCTTGACAGTTCTCTCCACAGCCGTGGATTGTGAAACACAGCCACTGTAGCGCAGGATCTTGGTGTCACTCAATACCCCATGTTGGGGGATTTGTTTGGTCTTGGAAGCACTCTGGCTTTTGGTTGAGGGGAGGGAGAGAGAGAGAGAGAGAGAGAGCGAGAGAGAGAGGGCTTGTTAAGTTAATGAAACACTTGGTGATCAGCTGGGTTTTATTGCAATGGGAGCTGGAGGAGTCCGGCCTGTTCCAATCAGGTTGGGGTCAGAGACAGGGTTTTCCCCAACGGTTACCACTGGCCTAGGTGCAAATGTGACAATGACGCCCACTTCCACCAGGGGTCATTGCCATTTGAGCCTCTTGGCATAAAGCTGACTTTATGCTGCCATAAGAATGACATGACAGGTGATAAGAGGCCTTGTGCAGGAATGGTGCAGGAATGGTGCAGGACACAACAGAAAATCATTCATACACATAGAGGGAGACACAAACAGAAAAACTGATGGGAAAGATACACCCACACTCTCTCTCTCACTCACACACACACACACACACACACACACACACACACACACACACACACACACACACACACACACACACACACAGGCATTCACACTTCCACAGGCGCGCACACAGGCGCCTGTGACGTGCACAGGGCCCTGACAGGCCAGGAAATACACTGCCGGAGCGAAGAGCGCTTTCCCAGAGATATCAGTGACCCACACACACACACACACACGCACACACACTTCATCCCTCACGCACCATCAGTCACTACCATTTATTGCTGTGTTTCTGTTTGTTTTGTAAATTAGTTTAGGGGATAGTTTTAGCAGAACCAGAAGACAGGGGCCCTGGTCATATTATATTATATTCTACCACACAGCATGTGCATCCTACCACACAGCATTTACATCCTACAACACAGCATGTGCATCCTACCACACAGCATTTACGTCCTACCACACAGCAGTTACATCCTACCACACAGCATTTACACCTTACCACACAAAACACTGGTCATCCACCTATCATATATTATGGTTACATGATTAGAGAAATCACTTTGTTAGACACTCTGGAGTCTGATTGTATAAGCAAGACTTTACCATATGTCTGTGTTTGTGCATGAATGTGTGAGTGTGCATGTGCTCTATAGGGGATCGTGGGCCTGGACACACACTGCAGAGATCTGATCTGGTTCTGGTGTCAGGGAGTTCCCTGCTCCGGCTAAGAGACTTGAGGCAGGTCTCAGACTGCAGCAGTAATAGTATCACCCATCTCATTCCTGGCATTGCAAATGCTGGAAAGAATGTAGCGATGAAAGTTGTGATTGGCGTAAGCAGCGTGAGTGGCATTCTGGGTTTGGTGGTGGTGGGGAGCACAGCACCCAAGGGGTGATGGGCGTACCAGTGATCTGGGTGGAGACGGGCCCAGGCGATGATTTCCGTCTATATGCTTCGTAGGCAGGATAGTCAGGGTACAACATGTGCTTTCCAAATCCCCAAATATATTTGTCCTGGCTCTCATTTACACACTTTTTCACCTCAATAGTTTTTTGTTTTTGTTTTTTACGATCACGGTCCAGTGTAATCGAGGAACAGGCATTATAGCCTGCTAAATATGGGCCTGGAGAGAACACTGAGTTCTTACATCTAGAGTTTTATGTTCGACTCGTGTTACCATGCAGGCTGGTAGCTGCTCTAAAAGAAGACTGGTACAGTTATATAGTGTTGGCAGATGGAGGCAGGTGCGTTATAAAAACACAAACACAAGCCAATAGATTTCCATTGGGAAAGGCTATACTGCTGTACCGTTTATAGCATGACCTGAATCTATAGTCCATAGAAAACTACATACGAGAGAGGGTTGTGTTTGTTTAGAAACTTTATCGGACACTTTTATGGACACAGAAGCCTATAGTCCTGAAGCACGTTCAATTGAGATTCAATGGCACAATCAAAGTCCTTTTTAGTAGAGGACTAGGCTATACATGTCAGCTGTGCATTGTTTGTATGGGTTAACAAGGAAGTTGATTGCTTTTCAATATTCCATCTGAAATGTCTCCCCATCTGTCTGACTGATAGCCTTAAGATAAAGGACAGATAATGTCTCCCCATCTGTTTGACTGATAGCCTTAAGATAAAGGAGAGATAATGTCTCCCCATCTGTCTGACTGATAGCCTTAAGATAGAGGACAGATAATGTCTCCCCATCTGTCAAACTGATAGGCTTAAGATAGAGGAGAGATAATGTCTCCCCATCTGTCTAACTGATAGCTTAAGATAGAGCAGAGATATGTAACTGACTGTGTAACTGACTGGGGAGTAGGAAGAGGACAAGGTGGAAGAGAGGTGGAGGAAGAGGAGGATGAAGAGGTGCAGGAAGAGGTAGATGAGGAAGATGAGGAAGGGAGGTGGAGGAAGAGGTGGATGAGGAGGAGGAAGGGAGGTAGAGGAGGAGGTGGATGAGGAGGAGAGAAGGAAGAGGTGGACGAGGAGGAGGAAGGAAGGTGGAGGAAGGGGAAAATTAAGATGTGGAGGAGGGTGATGGGAGGTGGAGGAAGAAGTGGACGAGGAGGAGGAGGAGAAGGTGGAAGATGAGGGGAGGTGGAGGAAGAGGAGGATGAAGAGGAGGATGAAGATGTGGAGGAGGTTGAGTTGTAACAGGAGGAGGACAAGAAGAGTTAGTTACAATGAATTCTGAAATGATAGACTAAGATTATACTTGTATGTATAATACCACAAGCAGTCCTCTTCTTGTCTCTCCCATGCAAATGTTACATTGGCCAATGACATCCTGTGTATTTGCGTTAAAGAACCTGTAGGAGTGCTGAATGACCAATATTTCAACAGCAATGCAGCTATCCCCCACCCTCCACCTCCCATTCCCCACCCCCACAGGGCTCAATGGGACACCCAGGGAAGGGGGTTGTGGAGGTGGTATGGATGGTTGACCCCTTGGCCTTCTCCATTCCTGTTGACTCAGTGTCATGGGGCCAGCAGGTGGATCAATTCGATGATGAATGCAATGGGGACAGGTGATGTTCTCCTCAGGCGAAACTATGTGTGTGTTTGAACATGTATTTAACTAGGCAAGTCAATTAAGACCAAATTCTTATTTACATTGACAGCCTACTGGGGAACTGTGGGTTAACTACCTTGTTCAGGGATTCGATCCAGCAACCTTGCAGTTACTGGCCCAATGCTCTAACCACTAAGTTACCTCACAGCTGTGTGTTAAAAGACTAAAGTTAATTGAAGTTGTGATTTCTCTGTGTCTAATTCCAAAACAATTTGAAATCTCGCTTCAGTGAAATTGAGCCAGTGACTTTGAACACTCCCATAAATGACAGCACACACAACACAGAGCTCTCATGGTGAACAGGCCCAATTGGTTCAACTGGACATGTATAAATACAATTATATTGGAAAACTAAACAAAGTGAGATAAAAAGTTATAGATTTTGCACTCTCCGGGAATTGAAATTGTAAACAACTGGGTTGCCCCCCCTTGGGTTGTGCCGTGGCGGAGATCTTTGTTCGGTGTCCTGTGTGAATTTAAGTGTGCTCTCTCTAATTCTCTCTTTCTCTCTTTCTTTCTCTCTCTCGGAGGACCTGAGCCCTAGGACCATGCCTCAGGACGACCTGACATGATGACTCCTTCTGTCCCCAGTCCACCTGGCTGTGCTGCTGCTCCAGTTTCAACTGTTCTGCCTTATTATTATTGGACCATGCTGGTCATTTATGAACATTTGAACATCTTGGCCGTGTTCTGTTATAATTTCCACCCGGCACAGCCAGAAGAGGACTGGCCACCCCACATAGCCTGGTTCCTCTCTAGGTTTCTTCCTAGGTTTTGGCCTTTCTAGGGAGTTTTTCCTAGCCACCGTGCTTCTACACCTGCATTGCTTGCTGTTTGGGGTTTTAGGCTGGGTTTCTGTACAGCACTTTGAGATATCAGCTGATGTAAGAAGGGCTATATAAATACATTTGATTTGATTTGATTTTGATTTGATTTAAACATATTTGGCTTCTCACTGTGAGAATTATCCGGTACCTGGAACAGAGCCCAGGAAAGAAAGCATCAGATACAGTCATTAAAAATATTACTCACATTGATGCACTGGAGCATTCACTGTGAATACTCTGTTGGTAATCACACACTAGCCTGCTCTGGCTGCCATGTGGGAGCTGAAATGTGTGTGTGAGTCTGCACTTATGTCTCCCTTTGAATGTGGAGCTACAGTTCTTCATCTGTGTGTGAGCATGTGCTTTGCTCTGAATTCACCATCCTGCTTGTCTGTTGAGTGGTAACAGACAGACAAATAGACAGACAGACAGACAAATAGACAGACAGACAAATAGACAGACAGACAGACAGACGGGCAGACAGACAGGCAGCAGGCAGATGGGTATTATGTGTGTGTGCCAGGTCTTGCGGGGTGGCCAGAGGCACGGCACTGAGGCAGAACTAGCTCTTGGCTGACCCCGAGTCCACCAGGGCTTGTTCACTCACTCACCTCATTAGTTTGACAGGAGCTACCAAACAAATGGAGGGCATTATTGGTTTAAAAAAAAACGAGCTCATTTTGAGCCCTCCCTGTCAAGCACACTCTGTACACAAACACCAACCCACACATAAACATTCAAACACACAGAGAGACAGAGACACAGAAACACGCACAGAGGCCTGTTGATTGTCAAGCACACTCTGAACACAAACACAAACCCACACATAAACATTCACACACACAGAGAGACAGAGACACAGAAACACGCACAGAGGCACAGAGGCAAAGAGGCCTGTTGATTGTCAAACACACTCTGTACACAAACACAAATCCACACAAACATTCACACAGAGAGACAGAGACACAGAAACACACACAGAGCCATGCATGAGTACACAGACAAACACACAGACACAGACAAACAAACACGGTGATCCAATGCTTCGCTCACATTACTGGACTGACAGTCTAGGGTCAGAGGTGACATCATCACACTGTAGGTTTAAACTTCCTCAAAGCGCTTCACTTCATGATACACTTGCATTTTACAGAGTCGAAGCAGACATTTTACATGACATCCACCTTTCACACAGTACATGGTTTATTTAGCTTGAGCACACTGCTAATTTCAATGAACGCATAGCTGCCACTGAAATATTTATATGCAAGTGAACTAACCCAATAAATGAATGATGAGGAGTTGGTTCTTTTCCCTCTCTTTACTTTCTGTGTTTCTGTCTGGTCATGCTTTCTACCTAATGGAAAAATAGATTCTTGCTTAAACAAGATCTTATTGTGACTACGTGCTATACCCTAACTGTAAACATGGAGTTACCATGGTATGGACTCTAGCAGACCTGGGTTAAAATAGTATTTTAAATCTTTCTAGTTTGATTAAGACTGCCTGAAGTGCAAGATGGCAGTTTTGAGACTATTCTATTGGTTTCATTATGTCAGGCAAGCTCAATCAAGCCCAGATAATTATAAATGATTTCCATGATGACTTGAATTCAGCGCTGTTGTGTGTATTCTCATCAAACTGATTGAACTGTTCATGTCTGTAGGGGCAGAAAAAAACACGGTGGTGATTAATTTGGTGCAACACCCTGTTTGTAATTCTTGGTGGATTGTGAACCTATTGTTTAATGCAAGTCAAGTTAAAAACAATTGTTTAAGAACATGTTATCATTCCAATGTTCCCTTCCAAACATGTCTTTAATATATCAAGTGATATTAATCATCCAATCAATCAAATACCAAGATGGCGTAGCAGTCAGACGTCTTTGTCTTTGTCTTGTCTCGTCCCATGTATATATATTTTTATATCTTTTTCTTCGCACTCTTTTTAATATTTTTCCTAAACCTCAACTTCAAAATAATCTCCTGCAACCCGCCTCACCCAATGTGGTATGGATCTGTTTTTTTTCCTAAAGTATTTCTATTTACCTCCGAACTGGAATACCTCAACTGAAGCTAGCTAGCTACCAGCTATCAGTCAGCTAACCACTGCTAGTGGTCATCAGCTAACCTTTAGCTCGGAAAGCTCTCGCCAATTTGTACAACGTGTTTCAAACCAGACCATACCGGACCTATTTTTCTCTCCATATCACCGGATACCTACCTCAAACTCTGAACCCTTTCATCTGGATCATGGCAGCTAGCTAACCGCAACCCGGGATGACTACTCCTGGCTAACGTTTTCAGTCCGGGAGCAAGCACCCACTAACCTGGGGCTAGCCCATGCTAGACCCATCTCCCGGCTAGGGCTCCTAGGCTACTCCTGAAGCCCACTCCTCGGCTACAATATCCGGACCCCTTCTACTGCCGATACGGGGCACGGAACCCCGCCGATCCTTCACGACTGGAATACCAACATAATCTGCCCGAGGATCCCAACAGGCCCCTCAGCCGCGACGTCCCCTGAACGTCCCCATCGCGACGTCCCTCTAAGGCCCTTATGCTAGCTTGCTAGCCCCGGCTAGCTAACTGCTAGCTTGCTAGCACCGGCCTGCTAGCTGTCTGAATCGCCATGTCCACAGCCAGCCCAACCACTCACTGGACATATAAGAACACTTGGCTATGCATGCCTCTCCCTAATATCAATATGCCCACAGCAACTCGCCCAAACCTCCCCCACTTCTCCTTCACCCAAATCCAAATAGCTGATGTCCTGAAAGAGCTGCAAAATCTGGACCCCTACAAATCAGCCGGGCTAGACAATCTGGACCCTCTCTTTCTAAAATTATCTGCCGAAATTATTGCAACCCCTATTACTAGCCTATTCAACCTCTCTTTCGTATCGTCTGAGATTCCCATAGATTGGAAAGATGCCGCGGTCATCCCCTCTTCAAAGGGGGAGGCACTCTAGACCCAAACTGCTACAGACCTACGTATATCTATTCTACCCTGCCTTTCTAAGGTCTTTGACAGCCAAGTTAACAAACAGATTACTGACATTTTCAAATCTCACTGTACCTTATCCGCCATGCAATCTGGTTTCAGAGCTGGGTGCACCTCAGTCATGCTCAAGGTCCTAAACGATATCATAACCGGCATCGATAAGAGACATTACTGTGCAGCCGTATTCATCGACCTGGCTAAGGCTTTCGACTCTGTCAATCACAACATTCTTATTGGCAGACTCAACAGCCTTGGTTTCTCAAATGATTGCCTCGCTTGGTTCACCAACTATTTATCCGATAGAGTTCAGTATGTCAAATCGGAGGGCCTGTTGTCTGGATCTCTGGCAGTCTCTATGGGGGTACCACAGGGTTCAATTCTCGGGATGACACTCTTCTCTGTATACAACAATGATGTCGCTCTCGCTGCTGGGGATTCTTTGATCCACCTCTACGCAGACAACACCGTTCTGTATACCTCTGGCCCTTCGTTGGACACTGTGTTAACTAACCTCCAGATGGTCTTCAATGCCATACAACTCTCCTTCCGTGCCCTCCAATTGCTCTTAAATGCAAGGAAAACTAAATGCATGCTCTTCAACCGATCGCTGCCTGCCCCTGCCCACCCGTCCAGCATCACTACTCTGGATGGTTCTGACCTAGAATATGTGGACAACTACAAATACCTAGGTGTCTGGTTAGACTGTAAAATCTCCTTCCAGACTCACATTAAACATCTCCAATACAAAATGTAATCTAGAATCGGCTTCCTATTTCGCAACAAAGCATCCTTCACTCATGCTGCCAAACGTACCCTCATTAAACTGACCATCCTACCGATCCTCGACTTCGGCGATGTCATTTACAAAATAGCCTTCAACACTCTACTCAGCAAATTGGATGCAGTCTATCACAGTGCCATCTGTTTTGTCACCAAAGCCTCATATACTACCCACCACTGCGACCTGTATGCGCTCGTTGGCTGACACTCACTTCACACTCGTCGCCAAAACCACTGGCTCCAGGTCATCTACAAGTCTCTGCTAGGTAAAGCCCCACCTTATCTCAGCTCACTGGTCACCATAGAGGCACCCACCCGTAGCACGCCCTCCAGCAGGTATATCTCACTGGCCACCCCGTAAGCTAGTTCTTCCTTTGGCCGCCTCTCCTTCCAGTTCTCTGCTGCAAATGACTGGAACAAACTACAAAACACTCTGAAGCTGGAGACTCTTACCTCCCTCACTAGCTTTAAGCACCAGCTGTCAGAGCAGCTCACAGATCACTGCACCTGTACATAGCTCATCTGTAAATAGCCCATCCAATCTACCTCATCCCTATACTGTATTTTATTTTTTTATCTTGCTCCTTTGCACACCAGTGCCTCAACTTGCACATTCATCTTCTGCACATCCTACCATTCCAGTGTTTAATTTCTATTGTAACGGCTTTCTTCCGTCGAAGGAGAGGAGGACCAAAATGCAGCGTGGTTAGAGTTCATGGTTTTTAATATGAGAAACTAAACATGAACACAATTACAAAGCTTTGCAAAACCCGAAACAGTCCTATCTTGTGCAGCGAACACAAAGACAGGAAACAACCACCCACATTCCCCAACACAAAACAAGCTACCTAAATATGGTTCCCAATCAGAGACAATGACTAACACCTGCCTCTGATTGAGAACCATATCAGGCCATACATAGAAACGGACAAACTAGACACACAACATAGAATGCCCACCCAGCTCATGTTCTGACCAACACTAAAACAAGGAAAACACAAAATAACTACGGTTAGAACGTGACAGCTATATTGTATATATATTACTTTGCCACCATGGCCTATTTATTGCCTTACCTCCCTTATCCTACCTCATTTACACATGCTGCATTTAGATTTTCTACTGTATGTTTGTTTATTCCATGTGTAACTGTGTTGTTGTTGTATGTGTCGCACTGCTTTGCTTTATCTTGGCCAGGTCGCAGTTGCAAATGAGAACTTTTTCACAACTAGCCTACTTGGTTAAATAAAGGTGAAATATATATATATTTTTTAAACATCCTTGACAATGTATTACTCATTGAAGAAATATCCATTGGAACAGCCCCTTAGAAAATTCCATGTTTGCTGACATAGAAAAACACAAACAGTGATTTGTCTTCTTTCTTACTTGGGGCTTTTTGTTGGTTCTTCATCTGTAAAAACCTGGACTTTTCATGCAATAAGAGTGTAAATGTTTATACCTTTTGAGAACTGAATCCCATTATTGTCTCAATACAAACAGACTTACATACGAACAATGGAATATGTCAATCATTCACTTTGAAGAGTCTCAGGTCTGGAGTATATTTTGGTTTGTTTGGTACTTATTTGGTTTCTGCATGATTCCATATGTGTTGTTTCGTGGTTTTGATGTCTTCGCTGTTATTCTACAGTGTGGAAGGTAGTGGAAGTGAAGAGAAACCCTGGAATGAATGGGTGTGTCCAAGCCTTTGACAAGTGCTGTATGTATGTCAAAAGCTTGGACACACAAATTTCTATCAGCATGGTAAATGTGTAACCAGAGGGAAAATAACTCTGGACCACCTATACTCCACACACAGAGACGAATCAAAGCTCTCCCTCACCCTCTATTTGGCAAATCTGACCATAATTCCATCCTCCTGATTCCTTCTTACAAGCTCAAATTAAAACAGAAAGCACCAGTGACTAGATAAACAAAAAAGTGGTCAGATGAAGCTGTTGCTAAGCTACAAGACTGTTTTTCTAGCACAGACTGAAATATGTTCTGGGATTCCTCCGATGGCATTGAGGAGTACACCACTGTCTTTGGCTACAAAATAAGTGCATCGAGGACGTCATCCCCACAGTGACAGTATGTACATACCCCAACCAGAAGCCATGGATTACAGGCAGCATCCGCACTGAGCTAAAGGCTAGAGCTGCCACTTTCAAGGAGCGGGACTCGAACCCGGAAGCTTATAAGAAATCCCGCTATAACCTCCAACGAACCATCAAACAGATAAAGCATCAATACAGGACTTAGATTGAGTTGTTGTACACTGGCTCTGATATTCGTCAGATGTGTCAGGGCTTGCAAACTATTACAGGGAAGCACAGCCGAGAGCTGCCCAGTGACACGCACCTACCAGACGAGCTAAACTTCTTCTTTGCTCACTTCAAGGCAAATAACACTGAAACATGCACGAGAGCTCCAGCTGTACTGGAAGATTTTGTGATCACGCTCTCCTCAGTCGATGTGAGTAAGACCTTAAGACAGATCAACATTCACAAGGCCGCAGGGCCAGATGGAGTGCCAGGACGTGTCCTGGGCACATGCACTGACAAACTGGCAAGTGTCTTCACTGACACTTTCAACCTCTCCCTGTCAGAGTCTGTAATATCAACATGTTTTAAGCAGACCACCATAGTGCCTGTGCCCAAGAACACTAAGGTAACCTGACAAATGACTACCGACCCGTAGCACTCATGTCTGTAACCATGAAGTGCTTTGAAAGGCTGGTCATGGCTCACATCCATACCATCATTCCAGAAACCCTAGACCCACTCCAAGTTGCATACCGCCCCAACAGATCCACAGATGATGCAATCTCTATTGCACTCCACACTGCCCTTTCCCAACTGGAAAAAAGGAACACCTATGTGAGAATGCTATTCATTGACTACAGCTCAGCGTTCAACACCATAGTACCCTCAAAGCTCATCAATAAGCTAAGGACCCTGGGAATAAACACCTCACTCTGCAACTGAATCCTGGACTTCCTGATGGGCCGCCACCAGGTGGTAAGAGTAGGTGGCAACACATCCGCCACGTTGATCCTCAACACAGGGGGCCCTCAGAGGTGCGTGCTCAGCTGCCTCCTGTACTCCCTGTTCACTCAGGACTGCATGGCCAGGCAAGACTCCAACACCATCATTAAACAATGTGCCTGATCACCGACAACAACGAGACAGCCTATATAGAGGAGGTCAGAGACCTGGCCGTAAGGTGCCAGGACAACAACCTCTTCCTCAATGTGATCAAGACAAAGGAGATAATTGTGGACTACGTGAAAAAGAGGACCGAGCAAACCCCCATTCTTATCGACGGGGCTGCAGTGGAGCAGGTTGAGAGCTTTTGGGGTCCACATCACCAAAAAACTAGAATGATCCAAGCACACCAAAAGACTGTTATGAAGCGGGCACGACAAAACCTATTCCCCCTCAGGAGACTGAAAAGATTTGGCATGAGTCCTGAGATCCTCAAAAGGTTCTACAGCTGCACCATCGAGAGCATCCTGACTGGTTGCATCACTGCCTGGTTTGGCAACTGCTCGGCCTCTGACCACAAGGCACTACAGAGTGTAGGTGTGAACGGCCCAGTGCATCACTGGTGCCAAGCTTCCTGCCATCTAGGACCTCTATTCCAGGCGGTGTAAGAGCACCAGCATGAGAGCACCAGCTGTTCCGGAAGACTGTGTGATCACGATCTCCGCAGCCGATCAACATTCACAAGGCCGCAGATTACCTGGAAGTGTACTGCGGTGTCAGAGGAAGGGCCCTAAAAATTGTCAAAGACTCCATCCACCCTAGTCATAGACTGTTCTCTCTGCTACCGCAGGGCAAGTGGTACCGGAGCGCCACGTCTAGGCCCAAGAGGCTTCTAAACAGCTTCTACCCCCAAGCCATAAGACTCCTGAACATCTCATCAAATGGCTACCCGGACTATTTGCATTACCACCCCCCCCTCACCACACCACTGCCACTCTCTGTTGTCATCTATGCATAGTCACTTTAATAACTCTACCTACATCAACTAACCGGTGCCCCCGCACATTGATTATTTACTGACACCCCCCTGTATATAGCCTGCACATCGACTCTGTACCGGCACCCCCTGTATATATCCTCCACATTGACTCTGTACCGGCACCCCCTGTATATATCCTCCACATTGACTCTGTACCGGCACCCCCCTGTATATATCCTCCACATTGACTCTGTACCGGCACCCCCCTGTATATATCCTCCACATTGACTCTGTACCGGCACCCCCTGTATATATCCTCCACATTGACTCTGTACCGGCACCCCCCTGTATATATCCTCCACATTGACTCTGTACCGGCACCCCCCTGTATATATCCTCCACATTGACTCTATATATACAGGGGGGTGCCGGTACATATATTTTTTTACTGCTGCTGTGCTTGTAACTTTCATCTCTTATTCATATCCGTATATATATATTTTAAAACTGCACTGTTGATTAGGGGCTCCTAAATCAGCATTTCACTGTAAGGTCTACACCTGTTTTATCCGGCGCATGTGACTAGTAAAATTTGATTTGATTCTCCAGATCCTCAACTAGTCTAAATCAGAACAACAATTTTCAGCTGTGCCAACATAATTGCAAAAGGATTTTCTAATGATCAATTAGTCTTTTAAAATTATAAACTTGGATTAGCTAACACAACGTGCCATTGGAAAACAGGAGAGAGGGTTGCTGATAATGGGCCTCTGTAAGCCTATGTAGATATTCCATAAAAAATCTGCCGTTTCCAGCTACAATAGTCATTTACAACATTAACAATGTCTACAAAGTATTTCTGATCAATTTGGTGTTATTTTAATGGACAGAAAATGTGCTTTTCTTTCAAAAACAAGGAAAGTTCGAAGTGACCACAAACATTTGAACGTTAGAATATATATATATATATATACACTACCGTTCAAATGTTTGCCGAAGAATATATGGGGGATTGGAAGTGATGCAGAAAATTACATTGATGGAAGCTACAATCTACCTGCAATATTAATATTGATCTACCCCCTAAAAAATGGAAAATAAATAAAATAAAAAATCATTCATCATGTTGACAGATTATCACAGGAGTTACAGTGGGGTGTTGAGAGAACAGCTGTTTTTTACCTGCTATACTGGGGTGTTGGGAGAACAGCTGTTTTTTACCTGCTATACTGGGGTGTTGAGAGAACAGCTGTTTTTTACCTGCTATACTGGGGTGTTGAGAGAACAGCTGTTTTTTACCTGCTATATTGGGGTGTTGGGAGAACAGCTGTTTTTTACCTGCTATACTGGGGTGTTGGGAGAACAGCTGTTTTTTACCTGCTATACTGGGGTGTTGGGAGAACAGCTGTTTTTTACCTGCTATACTGGGGTGTTGGGAGAACAGCTGTTTTTTACCTGCTATACTGGGGTGTTGAGAGAACAGCTGTTTTTTACCTGCTATACTGGGGTGTTGAGAGAACAGCTGTTTTTTACCTGCTATACTGGGGTGTTGGGAGAACAGCTGTTTTTTACCTGCTATACTGGGGTGTTGGGAGAACAGCTGTTTTTTACCTGCTATACTGGGGTGTTGGGAGAACAGCTGTTTTTTACCTGCTATACTGGGGTGTTGGGAGAACAGCTGTTTTTTACCTGCTATACTGGGGTGTTGGGAGAACAGCTGTTTTTTACCTGCTATACTGGGGTGTTGGGAGAACAGCTGTTTTTTACCTGCTATACTGGGGTGTTGGGAGAACAGCTGTTTTTTACCTGCTATACTGGGGTGTTGGGAGAACAGCTGTTTTTTACCTGCTATACTGGGGTGTTGGGAGAACAGCTGTTTTTTACCTGCTATACTGGGGTGTTGGGAGAACAGCTGTTTTTTACCTGCTATACTGGGGTGTTGGGAGAACAGCTGTTTTTTACCTGCTATACTGGGGTGTTGAGAGAACAGCTGTTTTTTACCTGCTATACTGGGGTGTTGAGAGAACAGCTGTTTTTTACCTGCTATACTGGGGTGTTGGGAGAACAGCTGTTTTTTACCTGCTATACTGGGGTGTTGGGAGAACAGCTGTTTTTTACCTGCTATACTGGGGTGTTGGGAGAACAGCTGTTTTTTACCTGCTATACTGGGGTGTTGGGAGAACAGCTGTTTTTTACCTGCTATACTGGGGTGTTGGGAGAACAGCTGTTTTTTACCTGCTATACTGGGGTGTTGGGAGAACAGCTGTTTTTACCTGCTATACTGGGGTGTTGGGAGAACAACTGTTTTTTACCTGCTATACTGGGGTGTTGGGAGAACAGCTGTTTTTTTACCTGCTATACTGGGGTGTTGGGAGAACAGCTGTTTTTTACCTGCTATACTGGGGTGTTGGGAGAACAGCTGTTTTTTTACCTGCTATACTGGGGTGTTGGGAGAACAGCTGTTTTTTACCTGCTATACTGGGGTGTTGGGAGAATAGCTGTTCCTTGTTCATCACTGACCTTAGCTACGGATCCACGTCCTGGTTCATCCCTGATCCTAGCCTCACACCACTAGCAGATGTTCTGTGTTATTGTACGGCACAGGTTAGCCAGCTAGCTGAGGTGTTTTGGGCAGAGATGGCACTATATGTCTGGCCTGTTTCAGGCCTTGTTTCTGTGCAGTGGGTTATGAAATGTGCCAGAAGGGGTGTTAAAGAGGTGCCAGCCAGGCAGGAGAGTAGGAGGGCAGGGGTAGAGTGGGAGGTGGTGATGGTGGTTTGTTGTGTGTGTGTGTGTGTGTGTGTGTGTGTGTGTGTGTGAGAGGTGGTGTAAGGGTTGGACTAGGGGTGTTAAAGAGGTGCCAGCCAGGCAGGAGAGTAGGAGGGCAGGGGTAGAGTGGGAGGTGGTGATGGTGGTTTGTTGTGTGTGTGTGTGTGCGTGCGTGTGTGAGAGGTGGTGTAGGGGTTGGACTAGGGGTGTGGTGAAGTGCAGGTTTGAAATGTTTTTCAGGGGCTTGGCCCGAGGCTGCATGTCTGGCGGATTTGGCCAGGTGAGCATCTAGAATGTGTGGGCGGGCGTGCTGGGAGCCAGAGGGTCGATGGAGCGCGGAGGAAAACAAACGGTGTCATGGAACAGGCAGAGGGCTCTTGAAAGGCTGGTGAGAGAGATGGAGGGAGAGAGAAAAAGACACAGAGAGAGAGATATATAGAGAGAGATTCAGAGAGAGAGAGAACATTAGCCAGATGCAGTCCTGCAGGCCCCTTGCAGTCGAAGACTTTAAACATGTTCTCTCTGTGTGTATTAGAGCCAGCTTAAAGTAATGTTAATGTAAGATAGGTCATCTTGACAGAATTTAATCATTTCATAATTAAAAAATGTCATATAGTTTGGAGGCAGTTGGGCTCTCCCCCAAGTGTAACAGTTATCAGATAACCAGATGCTGATAAAACACAAGCCCAAACAGTCCTCCACACACACACACACACACACACACACACACACACACACACACACACACACACACACACACACAATACTGTCACATCCATTCTCTCTGCCCCAGATATACCGCACATGCTTCCAGTGTTGACCGGCTACACGGTAGGGTTATTTAACACATGGCCATGTCAAGAAACTCTTATTTTTTCAGCTGATGACGTTGATCCATGCTAAATCATTTCAAAGCATGCAATGGGCGTACCGTGGTCTCGACTGGTGCATATTAATGTATTTTTAGCTTGTGGGAGCCTGCGGTTAAAAAAAACTGAGGCGGCTCCGGCCATCCTCTTGATAAAAATACATGAAATATGATGTGTCCCTAATGCAAAACATACAGGCTGTCCCTCTGTACACTCTCTTCCAGGGGAGAGAGAGTAAAAAACATCTTCAATCTTTAAAACACAAACCCCTATTGATGCCTTCAACTTGGATCTCCAGTGAACTGCATTGAATATAACCTGGGGTTCAATCTGCAGGCCACAGAGTATTTATTGAGTCACATCTGCAATTGTCATCAATGCTGAGTCGGCCCGGCGGAGCGAGAGAGGGAGACGGAATGGGAAAATGACTTGTGGATGTGTAATGAGGGTTAAGAGGAAGAGCGGAGTTCGGGGACTGGGGATAGGAAAGATGGATCTGTCTAGGTCAGACCTTTGCAGTACTGCCATGTGACAGAGAAACAGAGAGGACCCATCTGAATTCAGCGCTCTTATAAGGCACAATTTGATGATACTTTACCCAGAAGGTACAAATTGTTGTTGATCCGTCCCCATATTAACACACCTGGTTAAACTAATCAGCTAATTAACCTGGCCCCATACTAACACACCTGGTTCAACTAATAATCTAATTAAACTGGCCCCTTAATAACACACCTGGTTAAACTAATCAGCTAATTAACCTGGCCCCATACTAACACACCTGGTTCAACTAATCATCTAATTAACCTGGCCCCATATTTACACACCTGGTTAAACTAATCAGGTAATTAACCTGGCCCCATACTAACACACCTGGTTCAACGAATAATCTAATTTAATCGGCCCCCATGCTAACACCTGGTTCAACTAATAATCTAATTAACCTGGCCCCTTCATAACACACCTGGTTAAACTAATAATCTAATTAACCTGGCCCCATAATAACACACCTGCTTCAACTAATCAGCTAATTAACCTGGCCCCATAACAACACACCTGGCTCAACTAATCAGCTATTTAACCTGGCCCCAACCAACACACCTGCTTCAACTAATCATCTAATTAACCTGGCCCCATATTAACACACCTGGTTCAACTAATCATCTAATTAACCTGGCCCCATAATAACACACCTGCTTCAACTAATCAGCTAATTAACCTGGCCCCATAATAACACACCTGGCTCAACTAATCAGCTATTTAACCTGGCCCCATACCAACACACCTGCTTCAACTAATCAGCTAATTAACAAGCCATTAATCAGTTGATTCAGGTGTATTGGTGCGCGGCAATAACAAAATGTGCAGTCTTATCCCACGGTGAACGATGTGTTTAAGTCTTAGTAATATATTTGCTTTTTCCTCTGTGGTTCCCTTCCTGAAACATCCCAGGTCCTAGGAGTTGGCCCAAATCTGGAAGCGTCTCTCATGTCCACTGGTCATGTGATTCCAGGCTACAGAGAAGAAACAGGGTACACAAACATGCTGAAAGTGGCTCAGAGTACAAACCTCTTTGTTTATATTTGCCGGGTACATTGTCAGACATTTCCAGTTGTTATTAAAATTGCTTTTAGATTTTTAGTTTATTTGATCATGAACTTGTGATTGGAATTTCCCAAAGAAGAGCGCCGAAAAGCAAGATTATGAAGTAGTAGAGGGAAGGAAGATCATGCTGTTACACAACCAGATCACACCACTGGAATGAATAGACATAATGACGGTCCTTGTTAAACATATTTGTCATTTCACTGAAGACATCCATAAGTAACCGTTGTCCAGAACTGTATGACTGCTTTCAGGAGTCAGGAGACAAACTAGAAGCCAGGCAAACAGAGCTTAACCACACTCCAATATCAGTTTGACAGCAAGCCTGAGGGAATCCCCTCCTGGATCTTCGGATGGGACAGACAAGCTACAGTAGCTTTCTAAACAAGCAGGCAGGCGTGGCCCTGGCTGGTTCTGACCTTGTTAACGACAGCCCTGGACTCTTCGGAGATGTGTCACGTCGAGCTCCAGCAGAGGCTCCAGCCTTACTGGGCCAACTTTCTGTCAGCAGGAGCCAGGTTATGAGGACTGAGTCCGGAACCCTCTGGTCACCTCTCTGAGCCTCGCCTGGGACTCCCGGGACCTCCCTGGACAGTCAAGTGTGTGTGTGTGTGTGTGTGTGTGTGTGTAGGTAGGTAAGTAGTCCAAGCAGAAACACACGTATATTGGTTTACCACACGCTATACAGTATTGCGTTCATGTGCTGTTGATGAAACATACGTGTCATATTGTACATTGGGTTTCCCTGACTGTGAAGGGGATCAGTGGTTAGCTGTGAGGGGAAGATAGACGACTCTTGGGTGTTATCAACTCAGGGAATGTTTCCATCATTCTGTCAGATGCTTCTCAGCCAAGTCCACTGCTATTCCTTCCAACGTAATAATCCTTTAAGCATGAAAAAGAGAAAACTTGCGCTCTCATTACAGAAAGTGTTATGGTTCCAATTACGTAAAACAGCAACATTGAATCATCTGCGGTGGCGGCGTCAGCAGCATTGCAGTCTCTGGAGACCATAGATTTCCTTGTGCCTCTGGGGTTAGGTCTTAATGTCCAATCCATGAGAGGCAGATTCGGCCAGCCTGGCTGTGGTGTCCTGTTGTTCTTTCTTCTTCGCTCTCTTTGCTTCACGGTGTTGAGCCAGGGGTATCGCTTATCAGCAGCCCGCTGCAAAGTGCCCACTGCCAGTGAAGATTGTCGTTCGGGATGCGTCCGTCAGCCACGCCACAGACATGACCCAGCCAGTGGAGAAGTCGCTGCCTCAGGACACAATACATACTGGGTATCTGTGCTCTCTATATTTGCCTAAGCCAACACATCTTAACAAACATCTACAATTAAATTGTTCATTATGAAATGTTGCTCTCACATAGTTGGAATGAAGACAGTTGGAACCAGAACATGTGTATTCTAAAACAGTTGACAGACAACAAATGCAAAAAGATCACAGTCAAGCTCCTTCTGTCAATGTCTGTTGGATGTTTGTTCATGTTCAGGATGCCTGTATACATGTGCCTCCTCTCAAATGTATATATATGTGTCTTTGCGAGGATGACAAGAAGTACGTTTCTCCTCAAGCATCGCACGGTTCAGTACATACCACTGTATTAGGTTTCTATACAGTAGTGGGTTTTGTTTTTTTGCTCCACGGCCATGTTCGCATGATGATATACTCAAATATCAACAGTACATGTAATTGCTCAAATATACTTAAAGTATCAAAAGTAACAGAAAAATAATAAATAATTTCGAATTACGTATATTAAGCAAACTAGACAGCATATATATATATTTATATTTCTACATTTACAGATAGCCAACACTCAGACATAATTTACAAATGAAGCATGTGTGTTTATTGAGTCTGTCAGATCAGAGGCAGTAGCGATGACCAGGGATGTTCGCTTGATAACTGCGGGAATTGGACCATTTTCCTGTCCTGCTAAGCATTCAAAATGTAACAAGTACTTCACCGTATCAGGGAAAATGTATGGAGTAAAACATAGTAAATAAAATAATGTAATGTAGTGAAGTAAAAGTGGTCAAAAATATAAATAGCCAACTAAAGTACAGATACCCAAAAACCACTGGGTGTAATGCAATTTTCATGCGTCTGTCAAGCAAGTTATCAAAGAATGCAATGAAGGGCACTTGGGGAAGGGACACATTTACTACAGCCAATGAAGGGAACTTGGGGAAGGGACACATTTACTACAGCCAATGAAGGGAACTTGGGGAAGGGACACATTTACCACAGCCAATGAAGGGAACTTGGGGAAGGGACACATTTACTACAGTTAATGAAGGGAACTTGGGGAAGGGGCACATTTACTACAGCCAATGAAGGGAACTTGGGGAAGGGACACATTTACTACAGCCAATGAAGGGAACTTGGGGAAGGGACACATTTACTACAACCAATGAAGGGAACTTGGGGAAGGGACACATTTACTACAGCCAATGAAGGGAACTTGGGGAAGGGACACATTTACTACAGCCAATGAAGGGCACTTGGGGAAGGGATACATTTACTACAGCCAATGAAGGGAACTTGGGGAAGGGACACATTTACTACAGCCAATGAAGGGAACTTGGGGAAGGGACACATTTACTACAGCCAATGAAGGGAACTTGGGGAAGGGACACATTTACGACAGCCAATGAAGGGAACTTGGGGAAGGGACACATTTACTACAGCCAATGAAGGGAACTTGGGGAAGGGACACATTTACTACAGCCAATGAAGGGAACTTGGGGAAGGGACACATTTACTACAGCCAATGAAGGGCACTTGGGGAAGGGACACATTTACTACAGCCAATGAAGGGAACTTGGGGAAGGGACACATTTACTACAGCCAATGAAGGGAACTTGGGGAAGGGATACATTTACTACAGCCAATGAAGGGAATTTGGGGAAGGGACACATTTACTACAGCCAATGAAGGGAATTTGGGGAAGGGACACATTTACTACAGCCAATGAAGGGAACTTGGGGAAGGGACACATTTTCTACAGCCAATGAGTAATGTTCTGAATTGTAAAAGCACATAGCTCTTATGATTTTTATTATTACCATGTATCTGCACTTAATTTTAACCACATAAATGGTTATTTATGTACAGCCAAACCCCACAAAAATGCACATTTTAATATATTACATGTGTTTTCATAGAAAAGTTGAGAGAATGATTTTGGAAGGTGTTCATCGTGCTTTTCGTGAGGTGTCAAAGTGCCTTACATTGTTGCTCATTGAACTCATTTTATTCAACACCAATGTAACACCCACCAGAGTTTCTTCAAAACCCTTTCTGGCAGCAACTAGATACTCTGAGGGGGCCAACTTCCCATCTGGCCCAATACTGCTTTATTTCAGACAAAACCTAGCAGATAGATGGAAGGTGGTGAGACTTCTGGCAGAAGAGAGAAACTTTTCAAATTTGAGATTAGAGGAATAGATACCGACTGGAATGAGGTTTTAACCAATCAGCATTCAGGGTTAGACCCACCCGTTGTATAATGTATAATAAACTATTATCACTGGAAACCATTTACATCATGTTTCCATTGTTTGTACTGAGCAGATTCCATCTGTTGCGACATACTTTGATCAGTGAAATACTTTACTGAGGTGAGATGAAATAAATATTTTCATCAAGCTTCAATTAAATTAAATGTTGAAATAAAATATGAATGTAGGGATATACAGTTGAAGTCGGAAGTTTGCATACACTTAGGTTGGAATCATTAAAACTCATTTTTCAACCACTCCACAAATTTCTTGTTAACAAACTATAGTTTTGGCAAGTCGGTTAGGACATCTACTTTGTACATGACACAAGTAAATTATCCAATAATTGTTTCGACATTATTTCACTGTATCACAATTCCAGTGGGTCAGAAGTTTACATACACTAAGTTGACTGTGCCTTTAAACAGCTTGGAAAATTCCAGAAAATTATGTCATGGCTTTAGAAGCTTCTAATTGGCTAATTGACATCATTTGAGTCAATTGGAGGTGTACCTGTAGATGTATTTCAAGGCCTAACTTCAAACTCAGTGCCTCTTTGCTTGACATCATGGGAAAATCTAAAGAAATAGAAAAAATTGTAGACCTCCACCTCCAAGTCTGGTTCATCCTTGTGAGCAAATTCCAAACACCTGAAGGTACCAAGTTCATCTGTACAAGCAGTAGTACGCAAGCATAAACACTGTGGGACCACACAGCCATGATACCGCTCAGGAAGGAGACGTGTTCTGTCTCCTAGAGATTAACGTATTTTGGTGCGAAAAGTGCAAATCAATCCCAGAACAACCGCAAAGGACCTTGTAAAGATGTTGGAGGAAACAGGTATAAAAGAATCCATATCCACAGTAAAACGAGTCCTATATCGACATAACCCGAAAGGCCGCACAGCAAGGAATAAGCCACTGCTCCAAAACCACCATTTGTAACTGCACATGGGGACAAAGATCATACGTTTTGGAGAAATGTCCACTGGTCTGATGAAAGAAAAATATAACTGTTCGTCCATAATGACCATTGTTATGTTTAGAGGAAAAAGGGGGAAGCTTGCAAGCTGAAGGTCACCATCCCAACCATGAAGAACGGGGGTGGAAGCATCATGTTGTGGGGGTGCTTTGCTGGAGGAGGGACTGGTGCACTTCACAAAATAGATGGCATCATGAGGTAAGACAATTATGTGGATGTATTGAAGCAGTTAGGAAGTTAAAGCTTGGTCGCACATGGGTCTTCCAAATGGACAATGACCCCAAGCATTCTTCCAGAGTTGTGGCAAAATGGCTTAAGGACAACAAAGTCAAGGTATTGGAGTGGCCATCACAAAGCCCTCACCTCAATCCTATCGAAAATGTGTGGGCAGAACTGAAAAAGCGTGTGCAAGCCAGGATGCCTACAAACCTGACTCAGTTACACCAGCTCTGCCAGGAAGAATGGGCCAAAATTCACCGAACTTATTGTGGGAAGCTTGTGGAAGGCTATACCCGAAAAGTTTGACGTAATTAAATCATTTTAAGGCAAAGCTACCAAATACTTATTGAGTGTATGTAAACTTCTGACCCACTGGGATTGTGATGAAAAAAAAACTGAAATAAATAATTCTCTCTACTATTATTCTGACATTTCACATTCTTAAAATAAAGTGGCGATCCTAACTGATCTAAGACAGGGAATGTTTACTAGGATTAAATGTCAGGAATTGTGAATGTATGACTAAGGTGTATGTAAACTTCCGACTTCAACTTTAAACACAGCATCCCATGGAACATTCTGTAAACTGGAGAGAGTGCGGTCACCATTATTATATTTTTTGAGGACAGTTTTGTGTAAGCTGTCGATTCCCACAGGGAAACTTTCTCATGGCAGCCCACGGGTTCTGGTCTACGACTGGAGGGAACCTTTCTCATGGCAGCCCACGGGTTCTGGTCTACAACTGGAGGGAACCTTTCTCATGGCAGCCCACGGGTTCTGTTCATGACAGGAGGGATCCTGTGCTTTAGCCCCCCGTAAGGTGTGAAAGATGTGTGGCCTATGCTTCAGCTCTACTCCATCTCCAGTTCAAATTCACTACTATCGCATATGTATTGTACACACAATAGACAGACACACCTTATCTACAGCACCTGTAACCTGCTGGTTTTACCTCTACCTCCCCATCTCCTCCTCTCTCCCCTTTCGCTCCACTTCATGCCATCCTGGATCCAAAATAGGGGCTTTGCTCTGCTCCAAAAATAACTAATTCAAGTTAATAGGCATTGTTTATTGCATACGTTCTGTTCTATATGAGCTGAGTTCAAAATAGTGAGTTGTTTCAGAAGGTTGGCTACCCAGGAGCCAAGGTGAAATTTGCTAAGTCTTACAACTCAGTGCATATCCATGGATGCACTTAAATTCACCCCAAAACACATTTGTTTTTATATAAATTCATCGTCGTCCCAAATCCCCAAATTGGGGAAGCTATTAACAAGGTGAGAAATATGGACGGGGAGCTGACTCAACACATATCTCAGAATGAATAAAGACAGCCTTCTCGTTTTAATAACTTGTTAACATTTCTCTGAAGGACGGGGACAACGGGAGCAGTAAAAGGAAATTGAAAGATTTTTTGGCTTGGCGATTTTGGAGGTATTTGGCACAAACTATTACATGGAGGCAAGGGCATAAACACACTGGAAGCGCTCCAAAAATAAAACTCCAACTTTCTCCTTGCCCTGATATAATGAGAAATTGATTACATTTTGAAATCTGTCTGTCTGTTGCCATGATACCATATCTGAAAACCACAAAAATAAACACTTTGAAACCTTATGAAGAGTTTTACAACGTTCTATAACTGAGCTCCATTCAGACCTCTCTTAATCCAAAACAAAGACTGCATTTCTACAAAACATAGGACTTTTTGTCTGAACCTAACTTCTTTTTTTCAGATACCACTAAAGGGGACAGGAGGACCTGCCTCCAATGGAGAAGGTCCAGGACATGCAGCCATTGATGATGCCAGCAGCACTGTAGTCAATGGAGCCAGAGCTGTCCCCACACATTCCTGTCACCTCTGCATTAGGACCTGCCCTTGGACCTTAAAAGTGAAGCCTCTTCCCTAGTCATTGGAACCCTGTGCTGCAACTTGTACTCAACACTTTTACTTGTATTATGCATAATTGTATTGCTGTTTTAGCCTAGTGGTTAGAGCATTGGGTCAGAAAACAAAAGGTTGCTAGATCAAATCGGCGAGCTGAAAAGGTAAAAATCTGTCATTCTGCCCCTGAACACGGCAGTTAACCCACTGTTCCTAGGCCGTCATTGTAAATAAGAATTTGTTCTGAACGGACTTGCCTAGTTAAATAAAGGTTAAATAAATAAATAATATTAGGCTATTCAGATTTTAACACAGTTAGTTGCCAAATGATGAAGGTAATAGTTGACTGTAACCTTAGGGCTTGATTCAATCCGTAGTGCTGAAGATCCGCTGTACAGCACGATTTAAATTTTAAGCAAAGTTCCACCATTCGCGGACACTGCATTTACGGTAAACGGTTCATATGTTGGCTCAATCAGGAAATTACTTTTACATTTCAATTGTGTGGATCTTCAGCTTTATGGGTTGAACCGAGCCCTTAGATTAAAGTGGGGCAGGATTGAATCCTGGTCATACCCTCCTCACAGACTTCAGACTGTGGTATGTTTTGCACCGCTGACCCTGACTCTCCTGGTTCTCTCACAAGCAGTGCTTATTTACATTTCAGTCCAACCCACAACGGTACTGGCACTGTGCACTTCTTGTGCCCCTGTTGTTCCTCCCTCCCTCCCCTCCTCTTCCTTCCCTCTCCTCCTCCTCGATCCCCCATCCGCTGTCCTCGCTCTGCCTTGCCAGCAGTGTCTATCTTCATTAGCTATGTCCTGGGAACCTGTAACACACAGTTGGCTTTGGCCCTCCAACGTCCCATGTCTAGACCCAGAACACCCCTCTCTCCCTCTTCCCCTGCCCACCTTTACCCTACCCTGGCTGGGACCCCGGCGGCGACTGTCTCCCTATGAGTCTGAAAGGCTGGTAGGGAGGAACCACGCCCGAACCGTGATTTACGGCTCTTTCTCTGCACTCCTGACAAGCCCTCAGAGGGATCTCGGCGAGAGCTGAGCTGAAGCCACCGGGCCCATTTGGTTTTGGTTTCCTCCCGCTGCCACCCGGGCCACACCTATAGCATGTTGGAGTCAATGAGAGCAGTGTGGCTCTGGGGCTTAGGAAAAGGCAGACACGCAATGCAGGCAGGCAAGCAGACACGCAGGCAAGCAGGAGGCCCTAGTCCCACTTTCTTTCTGTCAATTTGACTTTTAACCAGTCCTACACCCTTTCCTTTCCACCTTCTTTATAATAAGTGGTTCTAAAACCTTTATTGTTACATGATACATAGGCAGGTACCCCTATCCAAAACATGTTTAAGGCTACTTCGTCTAAAGCCTAGCCTTCCCTCTTCGTCTTCGGCTTGCCTCCTCGGAGCACGCTATCCTATCTCATTTCACTCATTTCACTCATTTCACTCGGATTCACAGGCCATCGCCCAGGTCGTCGCTCAGTGACCTTTTACCTCTTTGTGAAGATGGGGGTCACCCTGCATGTGTGCACTCCAAGGCGGGTTGATCTGGGTGCAAATCCACATTCCACGGTAGATCTCTACCCTACCCTCTCCTCTTTAACCCTTAACTTATCACATGCACAGGAAGTAGCCTTGAACTCTGCTTAGATCTCCTTCCCAACTGCTGTCTGTGCTTGATACCACACCACCCCCTCACTCCAAACAACATCAGCATCAACAACAATCACTCTCTGAAAGTAGTTTTTGCTTGTAAGCAGGAATCAGGAGGATAGAGTTGTGGTCGGATTTACCAAATGGAGGGCGAGGGAGAGCTTTGTACGTGTCTCTGTGTGGAGTGTACATGTGAGCTATATTTTTTTTCCATCTGGTTGCACATTTAACATGTTGATAGAAATTTGGGAGAACTTCTTTAAGTTTCCCTGCATTAAACTCTCCAGCCACTAGGAGCGCCGCCTCTGGGTGAGTGGTTTCCTGTTTGCTTATTTCCTTATACAGCTGACTGAGTGCGGTCTTAGTGCCGGCATCTGTCTGTGGTGGTAAATAAACATCCACGAAAAGTATAGCTGAAAACTCCCTAGGCCTGCAATTTATCACAATATTCTCTACTTCAGGCGAGCAAAATCTAGAGACTTCCTTAGATTTCATGCACCAGCTGATGTTTACAAATATGCACAGACCGCCCCCTCTCGACTTACCGGAATGTGCTGTTCTATCTTGCCGGTGCAGCATATATCCTGCTAGCTGAATATCCATGTTGTCATTCAGCCACTATTCTGTGAAACATTGGATATTACAGTTTTGTCCCGTTGGTAGTATATTCATGATCGTACCTCGTCTAATTCATTGTCCAATGATTACACGTTGTCAAGTAATATTGACGGTAACGGAAGCTTTCCCACTCGCCTTCTGCGGGTCCTCATGAGGCATCCGGCTCTGTGTCCTCTGTATCTGCGCCTCTTCCTCTTGAAAATAATGGGGATGTCAGCCCTGTCGGGTGTTTGGAGAATGTCTTGTGCGTCCTGCTTGTTGTAGAAAAAATTCTTTGTCTAATCCGAGGTGAGTGACCTCTGTCCTTATACCCAGAAGCTCTTTTTTGCCGTAAGATACGGTTGCGGAAACATTACGTTTCAAAAAATGCGAGAAAATAACCCCCACACAATAGCACAATTGGTTGTGCGCCCGTAAAACTGCTGCCATTTCTTCCGTTTGCCATTTTCACTAACAACTCATGCCAGTTGTGTTTGGGCAGGAGCATCGTCCTTGTCTGATTAGCTCAACACACATCAACACTCCAATGGAGATGGTCAGGCCATATTATCTCTCAGCTTGGGGTCACAGAAAACATTATCAGTATTTTTATCTCCTTCATGTTCTTTCAGTTGCCCCTCAGGCTTCGTAATTCTGCAGAAACTGCTGATTTCCCCTTGAAATGTAGTATGCAAATACAATGTGTATGTGTGTGCATGTATGTGTGTGGCTCCTGCCACTGGCTGTTGGCATGGATTTGCTTGACAGAAGGTAAAACTTGACCCTGCCCCTCCGAGATACAGTATGTATACAAAAGCATGTGGGACACCCCTTCAAATTAGTGGATTCGGCTATTTCAGCCACACCCGTTGCTGACAGGTGTATACAATCAAGCACACAGTCATTCAATGTCCATAGACAAACATTTTTTGGAAAATAACTTGACTGGCCTGCACCGAGTCCTGACCTCAACCCAATCGATCATCTTTGGGATGAACTGGAACGCCGACTGCGAGCCAGGCCTAATCAGCCAATATCAGTGCCAAACCTCACTAATGCTCTTGTGACTGAATGGAAGTCCCCGCAGCAATGTTCCAACATCTAGTGGAAAGCCTTCCCAGGAGAGTGGAGGCTGTTGTAGCAGCAATGTTCCAACATCTAGTGGAAAGCCTTCCCAGGAGAGTGGAGGCTGTTGTAGCAGCAATGTTCCAACATCTAGTGGAAAGCCTTCCCAGGAGAGTGGAGGCTGTTGTAGCAGCAATGTTCCAACATCTAGTGGAAAGCCTTCCCAGGAGAGTGGAGTCTGTTATAGCAGCAATGTTCCAACATCTAGTGGAAAGCCTTCCCAGGAGAGTGGAGGCTGTTGTAGCAGCAATGTTCCAACATCTAGTGGAAAGCCGTCCCAGGAGAGTGGAGGCTGTTATAGCTGCAATGTTCCAACATCTAGTGGAAAGCCTTCCCAGGAGAGTGGAGGCTGTTGTAGCAGCAAAGGTGGACCAACTCCATATTAAACGCAATGATTTTAGAATGAGTTGTTTAGAATGAGGTGTCCACATACTTTTGGTCATGTAGTGTATTAAATTATTTTCTCTGAGGGTCCATCCCCACAAGGTGGAGTGGTGGTGCTGCGGATGTCCCGGAGGTCGAGATAATCCTCCCCAAAAGGCCCCAGCATCGCCCCAAATTAAAATATATAGTCATGAACCGGAAGACCGGCTCGGGATAGAGCTTGATCTCAGGCACAGATCTAGAATCAGCTCACCTTCTGGGAATCTGACGTTCTGTGTGACGTTGTATGCATCAATTTGTATGTGTAGACTTGACAGAAAAAGTAACAAAAATTGAATGTTGTACTTTTGTTGGACACATATCCACAAAAAAAGTTTGCCTTCAGAATTCATTACACAGCATATTAATTCTATCATTCTTTTGTTTCGGGGAATTTTCCTGCACTGTAGGAAATGCAGATGAGCTTAACTGAAAACCAACACTAAAACACGATTATATTACCAGGATTACACTTTTCATGTAGCCTGCATTTGACAAACTAATAGCCTAACCACCAATCAAACATCATTATGGACTAAATGTTCTAATTCCAGTTCTGCAGGATTGTTTTGCTATGACAATACTGGTCAAATGAAGATCCTACACCTGTACTTCTCGAAAACTTAACCAGGCTGTTGGCTTGACGTGATTGGCAGTCCTCGGAGCATTACCTCTCACTTTGAGACTTTTGATTGGCAGTCCTCGGAGCATTACCTCTTACTTTGAGACTTTTGCCTGTCGCAATTTAAACAGAGCAGAAAATTCCTCAATGACAATATAATTAGGCCACTGTTTTAATTCACAACCTGAATTGAAGTATCAACTTTGCATTTATTTGAAACAGGTCACCCCTGTCTAGAAGAATAAATGTCCTTATTATAGGTTTGTTCTGTCATGGATAATAAACATTGTCTATAGGTTTGTTCTGTCATGGAAAAAATGGAGAAGGTTGCTTTTATATTGTGTGTGTGTTTCTGTCTCTGCTCTGTGTGGGTGTGTATGTGTAGGTCGGTATGTTTACAGCAGGGTTGAGTCTTCATCCACGGGGCACACTTAGAAGGAGTTCTTAGTGTTCTGGAATGTCAGTAATCCTGTCTGGCATGTGTGTTGTGGATGAGACTGTGAAAGAGTATGACCCAGAAGAGTGCTTGTGAGAGTGAGACAGTTAGTGTGTGTGTGTGTGTGTGTGTGTGTGTGTGTGTGTGTGTGTGTGTGTATGCAGGTATGTATACATACAGACTGTCTGCGGCTGAGCTGTATGTCTGTAGTTGTGGGAGTGGTGGGGGTCGGGTTGGGTTGGTTTGGGAGGGGGGTAAGCACTGTACTGACACAACTTGTTTCGGGACGATTCCCAGTTAATCTCCTGCCTGACAGCTCCTGTCATCTCCCAGTCCACATCGCTTCGGCACCTCAGAGACAGGTTTAGTGATGCCCAAGGCTGGGCCTGGATTACCATTAGTCAGGCTTTTCACTTAGGAAAAACCTTCAACCACACAAACAGGCACGTCAAGTGTACTTCCATATGTTTCTGTGTGTGTGTGTGTGTGTGTGTGTGTGTGTGTGTGTGTGTGTGTGTGTGTGTGTGTGTGTGTGTGTGTGCAGTGGTGATTGTAAATCTTGGTAGGGCAACAACAACAAAACATTTGTGGGATGCATGACAGCAAAGCCATTGCACAACACAAAACTAAACAATACATTAATTGCACCATAACGGTGACAAAAGGTGCCCACAAACTGTTAGGGCCTACATAAAGCTGTCCCAACATCTTACCACTACTACACCTGGCTATTAGCGGAGCCTTGTCTGGCAGCAAAACAGTTAATTCAGCCTCATTTACTGCTTTAAAAAAAACATAGCTGATATGGCTGACTTGCTCAAACAAATATGGTTTCTAGATGTACAAACTATGGCATAAGGGAACGACAATCGGATAAGAGGCCATCGATCATTTTGATTAAGACATTAATGTGCGAATGTGGTTATGTTTTTTTAAAGGCAGTAAATGAGACTGAATTAACTGTTTCTTTGCCAGACAAGGCTTCGCTGATAGCCAGGTGTAGGCCCTTACAGCTTATGGTCAACTTTTGTCACTGTTATGGTGCAATTAATGTATTGTTTAGTGTTGTGTAGTGGCTTTGCTGTCACGGGTCCCACTTATTTTTTCGGGGCCAATATAACTATTTGCTGAACACTTTTGAAATGTACAGCGACATAATTCAGGACATGGGCCGATCTTACAGTGTTCTCTCTGTACACCAAGTCAGAACCGTAGGATAAATAAAAGGGTCATGCAGTGCCTTGCCATGGAGCGGAACTGGACACCGTCCCTGGCCTGGACATCGGTGCAGAGGAGGGCTCCTCTCATGGACCTGGACCAGACACCGTGTTTGGACTGGGCATCGGTGCTGGAGCTGGACTGGACGCCTTGTTTGGAAGCTCCGGACCGTTGACCATTGCTGAAAGTTCCGGACCGTTGACCGTCTCAGGAGGTTCCGGACCTTGGACCGCCTCAGGAGGTTCCGGACTGTGACCATCGTTGGAGGTTCCGGTCTGGGAACTGTCGCCAGAAAATCTGGACTGGGAACCGTCGCCGGAAGCTCTGGACTGGGAACCCCATCGCTAGAAGCTCTGGACTGGGAACTGTCACCGGAAGCTCTGGACTGGGAACCGTCGCCGGAAGCTCTGGACTGGGAACCGTCGCAGGAAGCTCTGGACTGGTAACCGTCGCAGGAAGCTCTGGACTGGGGATCGTCGCAGGAAGCCTGGTGCGTGGGGCTGGCACTGGTGGAATTAACTGGTGACACGCACTTCAGGGCGAGTACGGGGAGGGGGCACAGGATGTGCTGGACTTGGGAGGTGCACTGGAGGCCTGATGCGTGGGGCCGGTACAGGTGTCACCGGACTGGTGACACGCACATCAGGGTGAGTGCGAGGAGAAGGAGCATATAGCCTGCATCCATGGTACCGGTTCAACAACACACCTCGCACAGCAAGTGCGAGGAGATAGGACAGGACGCACTGGGCTGTGGAGGCGCACTGGAGACCTCGTGCATAGAGCCGGCACAAATTGTACCGGAATGATGACACACTGCGCATGGCGAGTGCGAGGAGCTAGCATAGGACGTACTGGGCTGTGGAGGCGGACTGGAGGCCTGATGCGTGGGACTGGCACAGATTGCACCGGACTGGTAGCATGCTCCTCCTCCGCATACTCCTCGCCAACTCCATTCTCCGGTATCTAACAACTTTGAAGATGCAAAATATTTTTGGGGGTGAAACAAACAAGAAATAAGACAAAAAAACGAAAAAATCTTGAGTGTGCATAACTATTCACCCCCCCCCAAAGTCATTCTTTGTTGAGGCACCTTTTGCAGCAATTACAGCTGCAAGTCTCTTGGGGTATATCTCTATACGCTTGGCACATCTAGCCACTGGGATTTTTTACCGTTCTTCAAGGCAAAACTGCTCCAGCTCCTTCAAGTTGGATGGGTTCCACTTGTGTACAGCAATATTTAAGTCATACCACAGATTCTCAATTGGATTGAGGTCTGGGCTTTGACTAGGCCATTCCAAGACATGTAAATGTTTTCCCTTAAACCATTCGATTGTTGCTTTAGCAGTATGCTTAGGTCATTGTCCTGCTGGAAGGTGAACCTCCGTCCCAGTCTCAAATCTCTGGAAGACTGAAACAGGTTTCCCTCAAGAATATCCCTGTATTTAGTGCAATCCATCATTCTTTCAATTCTGACCAGTTTCTCATCCCCTGCCAATGAAAAACATGGTGAAATGAAATGGATGGTGTTCTCAGATGATGGGAGGTGTTGGGTTTGCGCCAGACATAGTGTTTTCCTTGATGGCCAAAAAGCTCAATTTTAGTCTCATCTGACCAGAGTACTTTCTTCCATATGTTTGATTTGATTTGATGTTTGGGGCGTCTCCCAGATGCTTTTTGACGAACACCAAACATGTTTGCTTATTTTTTTTCCTGCCACTCTTCCGTTAAGCCCAGCTCTGTGGAGTGTACGGCTTAAAGTGGTCCTATGGGCAGATACTCCAATCTCCGCTGTGGAGCTTTGCAGCTCCTTCAGGGTTCTCTTTGTTACCTCTGTGATTAATGCCCTCCTTGCCTGGTCCGTGAGTTTTGATGGGCATCCCTCTCTTGGCAGGTTTATTTAAAAAAAAATTAAATAATGGATATAATGTTTTTCATTTCACTTCACCAATTTGGACTATTTTGTGTATGTCCATTACATGAAATCCAAATAAAATCCATTTACATTACCATTTGTAATGCAACAAAATAGGAAAAAACACAAAGGGGGTGAATACTTTCGCAAGGCACTGTATAAGCAGACAATGAAAGCTCTTACAATATTTTATTATTGCATTTCTTTAAAACAGGTTAAATGCTACATGTGCACCACCAAGTCAGAAGAGTATGCAAAATTAAGAGGGGTAAATAGACAAAATAATTAGGGATAGACATGGGCTACAGTTTACTACACAATATACACTTAGTATTACTTTCTCAGCTACAGTAACATATCTCCCTGACATCATTTAAGTAGCAGCATACAATACATTTTTGGACTCACCTTGTTGTGCTGTGCTCACTTGGTGGTGCGGCAGTCCTTCGTGAGGGAATTTTTGTCATCAAAGTCTGGCATTCTCTGGATTTATGGTGCTTTCAAAACAACTGGAGACCGGATTTCCAATTCCGAGTTAGATGACAGTTCAAAACGTATTTTCCCAGTCTGAGCTCATTTATTCCCGACTTCCCAGTTGTCTTGGACTCTATGAAGTCAAGTTTTCGCAGTTCCGAGTTAACAGTTGTTTTGAGCGCGGTACAAATCATGCTTCATTGACAGCATGACCAATGTTGAATGTTTATCATTCTAAACTTGGAAAAGAGCCCCTTATTCCCAGATTTGGGACCACACAGCCACAGTCACTGATTCCTTCCAAACCACTCATTGTTCAATTTGCGATTTCCAACTTGTGGTGTAATGTTTAAGTCTAATGGCCGAAGAGCACCGATGCGTTTTATCTATAATTTCTCTTCATTATTTGTCTTCATATGACTAGGATTGAAAAGGATTTGCCAGTAGATTGTCGATTTGATTCATAAGGATGACTGCTAGCTATGATTTTGAAAGTATGATGTTGACATGATCAGTCCAATCAACGCTACTGTACATATAACGTGACATAATTTTATCTGTGGCCAATGACCTTGAGCCTTTTTGGATGGGCACTTCTAATGTAACTCTATGGTAGCACCCAAGGGGCTAGAATTTTCGATGTCTAACCTTAGACTTGGCGGTGACGTAGTGTCCCCATGAGTGACAAAACACTGAGCCAATCAGGGCGCAGCGCTCTGTATTTTCTGCTGGCTTGTCCCACCAACACAGAAAGCACTGAGCTAGGCTGAAACACCTGCATTTTGGAGCTGCCTTACTCAAGAAAACAAAAAAAGAGACAACATTTTTATGCAGCTTTATTTACTTAATGATATATATTATTTTTGTTTGCAAACTGATTTGTGACACTTATTAATGGAAAAATAACATGCAAAACAGACAAGCCCACCTGCACTGAATGACGGTCGTCACTGTGTGTGTGTGTGTGTGGGAGTGTGTGTGTATGTGTGTGTTGGGCCTTCATATGGACACCAGAAAGTACGTTCTCTATCGGTTCTCCATTTAAAACCCAAAGCCACTGCATTTTTGTTCTCTGAAGTAGGTCAGACTTCCTGATGGGCCACCCCCAGGTGGAAAGTATAGGGAACAACACACCCCAGGTGGTAAGGATAGAGAACAACACTGATCCTCAAAATGGGGGCCCCTCAGGGGTGCGTGCTTAGCCCCCTCCTGTACCCCTGTTCACTCATGACTGCACGGCCAGGCACGACTCAAACACTATCATTAAGTTTGCTGATGACAAAAGGGATAGGTGTGATCACCGACAATGATGAGACAGCCTATAGGGAGGAGGTCAGAGACCTGACCATGTGGTGCAAGGACAACAACCTCTCACTCAACATGATCACGACAAAGGAAATTATTGTGGACTACAGGAAAAGGAGGACCGAGCATGCCCTCATTCTCATCGACGGGGCTGCAGTGGAGCAGTTTGAGAGCTTCAAGTTCCTTGGCGTCCACATCACCAACAAACTATCATGGTCCAAACACACTATGACCGTCGTGAAAAGGGCACGACAAAATCTATTCCCCCTCAGGAGATTGAAAAGTTTTGGCACGGGTCCTCAGATCCTCAAAAGGTTCTATAGCTGCACCATCGAGAGCTTCCTGACTAGTTACATCACTGCCTGGTATGGCAACTGCTCAGCGTATATAGCCCTGCTATTGTTATTTACGGCTGCTCTTAAATTATTTGTTTTTCTTATCTCTTACTTTTTTGGGGGTATTTTGTTAAAACTAGAATCTTGGTTAAGGGCTTGTCAGTAAGCATTTCAATGTAAGGTTGTATTCGGCACATGTGACAAACAACTGATTTGATTTGATAAGTAGAACTTAACTACTACTTTCGAATACATTCACATTTCACATTTTGTTTTGTTTTAGTTTGAAGGGTAAGTTCCCATCTGATACAGAAAGAATTGATGCTCTGTTTTTTTCAGGTCAGCAAAAGCAGGGCTATAAAAAGCAGCAATTCAGTGACCCTTAGTGTAGCCACAGGTCTGGCAGTCATCCCAATGCACAAAACATGAAGGGAAAGTACTTGTCTTTAGGAGGAAAGGACAACATAGGAGGCATGTTGTGCTTGAACGCCGTGCCAATGGAACAGAGGAGTTGAAATCTAAAAATACCACCGCAACACACTTTCGTTCCCAACACGCCAGTGCCCTTTGCCATGAAAGATCTGAAACCTTGACTGCAATTACACAAAATGACTATATATTTTTGTATTTTTCATAATTTCCAGTTGTAATTCCTCAGTTTGTGTGTGTCAGCATCAAGCACGGCAGAAAGGGAAACGGGTAACGCCTTGTGCTATTTAAAGCCGAAGGTATTCCAGGTATACTTCCAGACTTTGCTTACTCTACCATGCCAAACATTTACCAAAAGCCTCAGTGCTTGACACCTGTGACCAAGTCACGCCATCCCATTAGTTTAAACCAAACATAGACCATAACAGTTACTCAATGGTACTAGTAAGGAGTAAAAACATTACATGACAATTAGAAAACTCTCCGAAAGAAAACATAATCAGTTTTTCCATAAACGTACTTAATGTGTGTGGAAAGATCTGTTCCAGTTATGTTAGGTTTTTTTATGGTTTGAACTGGTTGTAATTTTAAAGTGAACACAAAAATCAGTGTACTGAAAAGCAGGCAGTTGTTTTGTGTCCAGAGAAACAGAGCAATTGATCAATGGTTATAAGGACATAAATATATATGGACCCCACTGACCCCAATGTGTTTGTGTCTGAAATGACTTCAATGTGCTTAAAAACGTGAGCACAGGAATTGTGCAGGCTAATGCCAAAGTGCTGACAAGGCCAATATGTAGCAAAATTCGAAATCCAAAATACACCATGGTGAAATTCCATGTCTGAAGTGGAAGCTCCCAAGCTTTGAAAGCAGATACAAGAGTTAAGAAGAAATAACAGCACTTTAAAATATGGGATGGATTTACAACCATCTGGATGGGAATCAGACGTGGTTCACGAGACAATCCAGCTGACGACAACAGCACCATGCAATGAAATTGAATCTAATTCAAAATTCTTGAAAAGTGTTTCTGGTCAGCAGATCTATTAACTTTTCTCTCCTTCTTTCACTCTCTCAGACTCCTTGTCTTCCTCTGAGGGCAAACACCAAACGGCTGACAGAGGGATCACTTTTGATTGTGGTGGACCAAAACCCAGACTGTCTACCGACACATATTATGAACACTGACTAGAAGACTCAGAGGTAAAGAGATGTTGAAGAATGGAAGTAGGCAGAGCCGTGTGGGCTGAGCTGGCAGCCACAAGAAAAGGTTGTGAAACACTTCCACAGGGGTAGAGCCAACTGAACTGGCTTCCGTCTACAATTCCATGGATCAAAACGAACCAGTTCGCCAAGTCTCCAAAAAACATGTAGCTGGAGGTGTACATATTTAGATACTCTAACCAAAACTAACAAACTATAAGACCATATTTAAAGAAGGTGTCTATGAAACAAATGTGAATATATATTCAATGTCACAGCATACATATTGTTTGTGTTAATAAGACAAAGCAGTGTGGTTTCATATCATGAATTAATGGTTCATGGTGAAATCTGTAAGTGGGCACCATTAGAGGTAGTAGATAATAGACAGTCCTTTTTTATATATTTTTTTATTTCACCTTTATTTAACCAGGTAGGCTAGTTGAGAACAAGTTTTAATTTACAACTGCGACCTGGCCAAGATAAAGCATAGCAGTGTGAACAAACAACAACACAGAGTTACACATGGAGTAAACAATAAACAAGTCAATAACACAGTAGAAAAAAAGAGTCTATATACATTGTGTGCAAAAGGCATGAGGAGGTAGGCGAATAATTACAATTAAGCAGATTAACACTGGAGTGATAAATGATCAGATGATCATGTGCAAGTAGAGATACTGGCATGCAAAAGAGCAGAAAAGTAAATAAATAAAAATAGTATGGGGATGAGGTAGGTAAATTGGGTGGGATATTTACAGATGGACTATGCACAGCTGCAGCGATCGGTTAACTGCTCAGATAGCAGATGTTTAAAGTTGGTGAGGGAAATAAAAGTGTCTAACTTGAGCGAATTTTTGCAATTTGTTCCAGTCACAGGCAGCAGAGAACTGGAAGGAAAGGCAGCCAAATGAGGTGTTGGCTTTAGGGATGATCAGTGAGATACACCTGCTGGAGAGCATGCTACGGGTGGGTGGTGCTATCGTGACCATTGAACTGAGATAAGGCGGAGCTTTACCTAGCATGGACTTGTATATGACCTGGAGCACGTGGGTCTGGCGACGAATATGTAGCGAGGGCCAGCCGACTAGAGCATACAGGTCACAGTGGTGGGTGGAATAAGGTGCTTTAGTAACAAAACGGATGGCACTGTGATAAACGGCATCTAGTTTGCTGAGTAGAGTATTGGAAGCTATTTTGTAGATGACATCGCTGAAGTCGAGCATCGGTAGGATAGTCAGTTTTACTAGGGTAAGTTTGGCGGCATGAGTGAAGGAGGCTTTGTTGCGAAATAGAAAGCCGACTCTAGATTTGATTTTGGATTGGATATGTTTGATATGAGTCTGGAAGGAGAGTTTACAGTCTAGCCAGACACCTAGGTAGTTTTTGATGTCCACATATTCTAGGTCGGCACAATCCAGGGTGGTGATGCTAGTCAGGCGTGCGGGTGCAGGCAGCAAAACGGTTGAAAAGCATGCATTTGGTTTTACTAGCGTTTAAGAGCAGTTGGAGGCCACGGAAGGAGTGTTGTATGGCATTGAAGCTCATTTGGAGGTTAGATAGCTCAGTGTCCAAGGAAGGGCCAGAAGTATACAGAATGGTGTCATCTGCGTAGAGGTGGATCAGGGAATCGCCCGCAGCAAGGGCAACATCATTGATATATACAGAGAAAAGAGTCGGCCTGAGAATTGAACCCTGTGGTACCCCCATAGAGACTGCCAGAGGACCGGACAACATGCCCTCCGATTTGACACACTGATCTCTGTCTGCAAAGTAGTTGGTGAACCAGGCAAGGCAGTCATTAGAAAAACTGAGGCTACTGAGTCTGCCGATAAGAATATGGTGATTGACAGAGTCGAAAGCCTTGGCCAGGTCGATGAAGACGGCTGCCCAGTACTGTCTTTTATCGATGGCGGTTATGATATCGTTTAGTACCTTGAGCGTGGCTGAGGTGCACCCATGACTGGTTCGGAAAAACCAGATTGCACAGCGGAGAAGGTACGGTGGGATTCGAGATGGTCAGTGATCTGTTTGTTGACTTGGCTTTCGAAGATCGTAGATAGGCAGGGCAGGATGGATATAGGTCTGTAACAGTTTGAAGAGGGGGATGACCGCGGCAGCTTTCCAATTCTTGGGGATTTCAGACGATAACGAAAGAGAGTTTCAACAGACTGGTAATAGGGGTTGCGACAATGGCGTCGGATAGATTCAGAAATAGAGTGTCCAGATTGTCAAGCCCAGCTGATTTGTATGGGTCCAGGTTTTGCAGCTCTTTCAGAACATCTGCTATCTGGATTTGGGTAAAGGTGAAGCTGGGGAGGCTTGGGCGAGTAGCTGCGGGGTGGGCGGAGCTGTTGGCCGAGGTTGGAGTAGCCAGGAGGAAGTCATGGCCAGCCGTTGAGAAATGCTTGTTGAAGTTTTCGATTATCATGGATTTATCGGTGGTGACCGTGTTACCTAGCCTCAGTGCAGTGGGCAGCTGGGAGGAGGTGCTCTTGTTCTCCATGGACTTTACAGTGTCCCAGAACTTTTTGGAGTTTGAACTACAGGATGCAAATTTCTGCTTGATGCTTGAAAAAGCTGGCCTTTGCTTTCCTGACTGACTGCGTGTATTGGTTCCTGACTTCCCTGAACAGTTGCATATCGCGGGGACTATTCGATGCTATTGCAGTCCGCCACAGGATGTTTTTGTGCTGGTCGAGTGCAGTCCGGTCTGGAGTGAACCAAGGGCTATATCTGTTCATTACTTATTAAAAATAAGTATCACATTTACTAAAGTTTTCAGACTCTTTACTCAGTACTTTTTTGAAGCACCTTTGGCAGCAATTATAGCCTATTGGGTATGACGCTACAAATTTGTCCCACCTGTATTTGGGGAGTTTCTCCCATTCTTCTCTGAGGATCCTCTCAAGCTCTGTCAGGTTGAATGGGGAGCGTCGCTGCACAGCTATTTTCCAGTTCATGTCCAGTATCTGGCTGGGCCACACAAGGACTTTGTGACTTGTCCCGAAGCCACTCCTGCGTTGTCTTGGCTGTGTGCTTGGGGTTGTGGTCCTGTTGGAAGGTGAACCTTCGCCCCAGTCTGAGGCCCTGGGCGCTCTGGAGCAGGTTTTCATCAAGGATCTCTCTGTACATTGCTCTGTTCATCTTTCCTTTGATCCTAACTAGTCTCCCAGTCCCTGTCACTGAAGAACATCCCCACAGCATTATAATGCCACCCCTATGTTTCACCGTAGCGATGGTGCCATGTTTCCCCTAGAAGTGACGCTTGGCATTCAGGCCAAAGAGTTCAATCTTGGTTTCATCAGATCAGGGAGTCAGTAAAATGTAACCTTTATTTAACCTCTAGCGACGAGCAATCCCGTATCCGGGAGCGTAATCATAGCCTCAAGCGCATTACCATAACGCAATGTTTCCTATTCATGAAAATTGCAAATGAAATGAAATAAATATGAAACACAAGCTTAGCCTTTTGTTAACAACACTGTCATCTCAGAATTTCAAAATATGCTTTTCAACCAAAGCTACACAAGCATTTGTGTAAGAGTATTGATAGCCTAGCATAGCATTAAGCCTAGCATTCAGTAGGCAACATTTTCACAAAAACAAGAAATTCAAATAAAATCATTTACCTTTGAGGAACTTCGGATGATTTCAATGACGAGACTCTCAGTTAGATAGCAAATGTTCATTTTTTCCAAAAATATTATTTGTGTTGGTTGAAATAGCTCCGTTTTGTTCATCACGTTTGGCTAAGAAAAAGACCGGAAAATGCAGTCACTACAACGCCAAACTTTTTTCCAAATTAGCTCCATAATATCGACAGAAACATGTCAAACATTGTTTAGAATCAATCCTCAAGGTGTTTTTCACATATCTATTCGATAATATATCAGTCGTGACAGTTGGTTTCTCATCAGAAGCGAACGGAAAAATACTGCAGCTGGAGGTTACGCAATAATTTCAACGGAGGACACCAAGCGACCACCTGGTAGATGTAGTCTCTTATGGTCAATCTTCCAATGATATGCCTACAAATACGTCACAATGCTGTCGACACCTTGGGGAAGCGGCAGAAAGCCTAAGCTCATTCGTGGCCCACTCACAGCCATATAAGGAGTCATTGGCATGAGGCGGTTTCAAAAAATGCGGCACTTCCTGATTGGATTTTTATCTGGTTTTCACCTGTGACATCAGTTCTGTGGCACTCAGACAATATCTTTGCAGTTTTGGAAACGTCAGAGTGTTTTCTTTCCAAAGCTGTCAATTATATGCATAGTCGAGCATCTTTTCGTGACAAAATATCTTGTTTAAAACGGGAACGTTTTTCATCCAAACATTAAAATAGCGCCCCCTATATCCAAGAAGTTAACAAGGAAAGTCAGTTAAGGACAAATTCTTATTTACAATGGCCGAACCCGGACGACGCTGGGCCAATTGTGCGCTCCCCTATGGGACGCCAAATCATGGCCGGTTGTGATACAGCCTGGAATCACACCAGAGTGTCTGTATTGATGCCTCACACACTGAGATGCAATACCTTAGACTGCTGCAACAGTCTAAAGGTCTCAGGGAGCCTGAGACCTTTATGTGCCTTTTGGCAAACTCCAAGAGGGCTGTCATGTGCATTGTACTGAGGAGTGGCTTCCGTCTGGCCACTCTACCATAAAGGCCTGATTGGTGGAGTGCTGCAGAGATGGTTGTCCTTCTGGAAGGTTCTCACATCTCCACGGAGGAACTCTGGAGTTCTGTCAGAGTGATCATCAGGCTCTTGGTCACCTCCCTGACCAAGGCCCTTCTCCCCTGATTGCTCTGTTTGGCCAGGCGGCCAACTCTAGTAAGAGTCTTGATGGTTCCAAATTGATGGAGGCCACTGTGTTCTTGAGGACCTTCAATGCTGCAGAATTTTTTTTGGTACCCTTCCCCAGAACTCTGCCTCGACACAATCCTGTTTCTGAGCTCTTCAGACAATTCCTTCGACCTCATGGCTTGGTTTTTGCTATGACACACACTGTCAACTGTGAGAAGTTATGTAGACAGGTGTGTGATTTTCCAAATCATGTCCAATCAATTGAATTTACCACGGAGGGACTCCAAGAAAGTTGTAGAAGCATCTCAAGTATTATCAATGGAAACAGGATGCACCTGAGCTCAATTTCGAGTCAGGTAGCAAAGGGTCTGTAAACATACAGTTGAAGTCGGAAGTTTACATACACTTAGGTTGGAGACATTAAAACTCGTTTTTCAACCACTCCACACATTTCTTGTTAACAACCTATAGTTTTGGGAAGAAGATTAGGACATCTACTTTGTGCATGACACAAGTAATTTTTCCAACAATTGTTTACAGACAGATTATTTCACTGGGTTAGAAGTTTACATACACTAAGTTGACTGCCTTTAAACAGCTTGGAAAATTCCAGAATATTATGTCATGGCTTTAGAAGCTTCTGATAGGTTAATTGACATCATTTGAGACATTTGGAGGTACCTGTGGATGCAATTCAAGGCCTACCTTCAAACTCAGTGCCTCTTTCCTTGACATCATGGGGAAATCAAAAGAAATCAGCCAGCCTAAAAAAATTGTAGACGTCCACAAGTCTGGTTCATCCTTGGCGGAAATTTACAAACGCCCGAACGTACCACGTTCATCTGTACAAACAATAGGACCCAAGTTTAAACACCATGGGACTACGCAGCCGTCATACCACTCAAGGGGAGATGCGTTCTGTCTCCTAGAGATTAACGTACTTTGGTTCAAAAAGTGCAAATCAATCCCAGAACAACAGCAAAGGACCTTGTGAAGATGCTGGAGGAAACAGGTACAAAATGATCTATATCCACAGTAACATAACTGTGAAAGGCCGCTCAGCAAGGAAGAAGCCACTGCTCCAAAACCACCATAAAAAAAGCCAGACTACGGTTTGCAACTGCACACAGAGACAGAGATCGTACTTTTTGGAGAAATGTCCTCTGGTCTGATTAAACAAAAATATAACTTTTTGGCCATAATGACCATCATTATGTTTGGAGGAAAAAGGGTGATGCTTGCAAGTCGAAGAACACCATCCCAACCGTGAAGCACAGGGGGTGGCAGCATCATGTTGTGGGGGTGCTTTGCTGCAGGAGGGACTGGTGCACATAACAAAATAGATGGCGGATCATGAGGAAGGAAAATTACGTGGAAATATTGAAGCAAAATCGCAAGACATCAGTCAGGAAGTTAAAGCTTGGTCGCAAATGGGTCTTCCAAATGGACAATGACCCCAAGCATACTTCCAAAGCTGTGGCAAAATGTCTTAAGGACAGCAAAGTCAAGCTAATGGAGTGGCCATCACAAAGCCCTGAGCTCAATCCTATAGAAGATTTGTAGTGGCACAACTGGAAAGGAGTGTGCGAGCAAGGAGGCCTACAAACCTGCCTCTGTTCCACCAGCTCTGTCAGGGGGAATGGGCCACAATTCTCCCAACTTATTGTGGGAAGCTTGTGGAAGGCTATCCGAAACGTTTGACCCAAGTTAAACAATTTAAAGGCAAAGCTACCAAACACTCAATAAGTATATGTAAACTTCTGACCCACTGGGAATGTGATGAAATATAAGCTTAAATAAATAATTCTCTCTACTATTATTCTGAGATTTCACATTCTTAAAATAAAGTGGTGATACTAACTGACCTAAGATGGACTTTTTACTTGGATTAAATGTCAGGAATTGTGAAAAACTGAGTTTAAATCTATTTGGCTAAGATGTATATAAACTTTCCACTTCAACTGTATGTACGTATTTTTTATACATTTGCAAAAATGTCTAAAAACCTGTTTTTGCTTCATCATTATGGGGTATTGTGTGTAGATTGATGATGAAAACAATTTAGAGGTCTGAATACTTTCCAAATGGACTGTATATACTGGTATTTGTGGCCAAGGCATTATTGGAGAAAAGAAATCGCATACAGACCTTTTCATAACTATTTCCTTATAGAGAATAATGTTATCTTCCTCAGCTGGCCAATCAGCGGTCTACTCACATTATTATTTTTAATGACCTGTAGAAGCCCACACCATTCTATTGTTGGTGTAGGAAATTGTCAGTTTTTGTGCCCAAAGTTATTAAAGCTAATTTCCTGCTATTCTACACATGTTGCCATTGCTTCTGCCATCTGGGGGGTGTTAGCTGACATATTTATGAACAAAAAAAGCAAGCAGTTGTCACATGCAAATTATTTTCCATTACTTGTTTAGATAACTGGGAACATGATCCTGTTGCTGTAGCACGTGTGCTAAGCTATGGGTGTGCATCATTTTACATTTTAGTAATTTAGCGACTTACTGGAGCAATTAGGATTGAGTGCCTTGCTCAAGCGCACATGAACACATTTTTTCATCTAGTCGGACCGGGGATTCGATCCAGCAACAGTTCAGTTACTGGTCGAACGCTAGGCTACCTCCTAACTGTGAATTAGCTTTGCACATACAGTATGGCAAAATCCTGTTTTGTCAGAAAACGGATATGCCTTCAAAATAGATTATTTTCTAGAAAAAGCTGGTACATTCTAATACCTGGATCAATAATGAGACCCAATTGCACAATATATTCATGAATTAGCATCCAAACCATACACTCATAACAGCAAGGCACATATTCCTCGACTATAAGTATCAAAAATCAATGCCTAGAAACTTTTGCACATGGCGAATGCTGTCCACCAACATTTAGACAGCACTGCTTGCATGATTTACACCCAGATAATGTGATCCACCTTGCCTAATGCAGTGGATTGAGTCAGTAATATTTTGACTTAAGCTTTTAAAAAGGTTGAAACGCTGTATCTCAAGGTGACCTCAATGAATGTCTACACAACAATATACAGTACCTACAGAAAGTAGTCATGCCCCTTGACTTATTCCACTATTTCTTTGTGTTACTGCCTGAATTCAAAATCGATTATGCATTTTTTTTTCTCTCACCGATCTACACATACTATGACAAAGTAAAAACATGTTTTAATTTTCAAATGTATTTAGATATCTAATTTACATCAGTATTCACAACCCTGAGTCAATATTTTGTAGAAGCACCATTGCCAGCGAATACAGCTGTGAGTCTTTCTGGGTAAGTCTCTAAGCGCTTTGTAACACCTGGATTGTGCCATATTGACCCAGTATCCTTTTCAAAATAGCTGGACAACCATTTTCAGGTCTTGCCATTGATTTTCAAGTAGATTTAAGACAAAACATTAAGTCAGCCATTCACGAATATTCAATGTCTCATGGTAAGCAACTCCAATGTACATTTGGCCTTGTGTTTTAGGTTATTGTCCTGCTGAAAGGTTAACTCATCTCCTAGTGTCTGGTGGGAAGCCAACTGAACCAGGTTTTCCTCTAGGGTTTGCCTATGATCACCTCCATTACGTATTTTTTTTTATCTTGAAAAACTCCCCAGTCATTAACGATCATAAGCATACCCATAAAATGATGCAGCCACCACTATGCTTGAAAATATGGAGAGTGGTACTCAGTAATATGTTGTATTGGATTTGCCTAAACCAAACACTTGGTATTCTGGACAAAAAGTAAATTGCTTTGCCACATTTTTTGCAATATTACATTTGTGCCTTGTTGTAAACAGGATGCTTGTTTTGGAATATTTTTTATTCTTTAAAGGCTTCCTTCTTTTCACTCTTGTCAATTAGGTTTGCATTATGGAGTAACTACAATGTTGCTGATCCATCCTCAGTTGTCTCCTATCACAGCCATTAAACTCTAACTGTTTTAAAGTCACCATTGGCCTCATGGTGAAATCCCTGAGTGGTTTCCTTCCTCTCCAGCAACTGAGTTAGGAAGAACGCCTGTATCTTTGTTGTGACTGGGTGCATTGATACACCATCCAAACTGTAATTAATAACTTCACCATGATGAAAGGGATATTGAATGTCTGCCTTTTTACCCATCTACCAATAGGTGCCCTTCTTTGTGAGGCATTGGAAAACCTCCCTGGTTTTTGTGGTTGGATCTGTGGTTGAAATTCCCTGTTTGAATGAGGGACCTTACAGATAATTGTATGTGTGGGGTACAGAGATGAGTTAGTCATGCAAAAATCATGTTAAACACTATTATTGCACAGAGAGAGTCCATTGCAAATTATTATGTTACTTATTATGTTATTACGTTATAAGATAGATACCTTCCCCTACCGCAGCTGGGATTTAATTAAGAGTGGCTCTGCGATGATGTCCATTTTTATGTACACAGGGACATGTTAGGAAGCAGTGTGGGAGGTGTGTTGGACATAACATCTCAAATACGAAGTAAACATTGAATTCCAGGCTTTGTGGTTCTAGTCCCCCACATGGTCAGAAAGATCTTTAGTTATGAACTTTTCAGTCGTTCAATTGTTTCCTTCTCCCCAATTCTTAGATTGGATGGGTAATGATGAAATGTTAGCTAATATGTTGTGCACAGTCACACCCAATATCTAATGATGTTCCAACGATGTGTAATGAAACGATGTGCTTAAATTCATACAAATGTTTCCAAAGGCGATCAAATTCTGCATGACAGAATAGATGTATTTTCTAAGCTTCTTCTTGGGAGACCTGTTTAAATATTTTCACCCTTGACGGGTGGGAGTGCTGCTCTTAACCCGAATAGTGAGCACACCCATGTAGAAACCAAATTGACACGTGGATCGATGCAGTACATCTGAAATCTCTTTCACTTCATCAGCTTTGTTGAAACGCGTGGAGTTGTATTGCATAACCCAGCTGTCTGTAAAGCCTGATTGAAGACAGATGCAGGCAAGATGGCATCAGCTTGTCTTAAAATGTCACCCTGGAAGACGTCCCAGTGCGAGGAGTAGAGTACCAGTCTCTTTGATCATTGGTATTTGCACCATAATTATTATTCCTCTCAGGGTCCAGGGCACCCATTATTATAGGTCAAAGTTGGACAGAATTGTGTTGTGTTGATTTGGTCACACCATAACAAAATGTTTCACACAACAGAACACACACATTATGTAGATCAGATAGCTTCTCCCTGTTTTAGTCTGTTTCTGGACGTTGTTTTCTTTAGTTTTGTGCCTACTGAACATGATATAAGACTTGATACAAGACACAAATGACCCCTGCTCTAACCATTGACCAATGACACGACCCAGTGTTGGTAAGACAGAAACTGTGACCAATGTGAAGGAAATTGGTTAGGAGAGGGGAAGTGGTTGGATTTGTTCATTTGGCTGGCAGAGAAAGTGTGAAGAGTAATCAAGAAAAAGACACATCCTTTTTTTTGGTGTTCCATTGCTATGTTCCGCATGATGTACATTTATAATTAAAACACAGAATAAAAAATAGTGCCAAAAGCAATATCCATTTGTGGGAAAACATTATGACTACTTAACATGCAAGCATGGAAAGGGAAAAATGTTTTGTCAGACAATGACAAAACTAATCATTTTTTTGGACTGTCTTTAGAATAAATCTTGTTTACTGCATTTTTGTATTCCCTGGGGTAAGAGGGCTGTGTCCTCGTGCTGTCATCTAACTACAGCTGAGATAAAGTCATATAATATAGAAATGAAAGCTCTATACTCTTGTTTGCTTATGAGTAGGGTGCTACAGCCATAGATCTAATGGAAGTACTACAAGTTCAACAAAGTCCCATTGTACCTCTGGAGGAGTGACATGATTTAAAAGAGGAACCACTGTATGTGCATTATGACTCACGAGTGTTGGTTCTACTGTCATGTAGCATGCTGTGGTTAAAGTGTGGGATGGAGTAGGTTGAAGTGTAATATGGTTTAGACTGTTAAGTCTGCTGTGGTGTAGAGGTTTACCAATGCGTGGCATTGGGGCTGGCTACGGTACATGATGAATACATCCATGGTCTAGTCAGATGTCAAGTCACAGGACCGAATTGGAGTTTCACAGTACCTTGAATTTGGAGAGAATGTAGTCATAAAAATGAAGCCTTCCAGTTAGAGGCAGCAACCAGGCTGCTGGTTCCAATCCTGGGACTGATTGGATGTCAACTGGTAACCTGAGTGACCTTGAGCAAGGCATTTAACCCCTACAACTGAGAAAGCTTCAAAACTCATGGTACTGACAGAGTAGACTATAAATAGCTACAGTATCATAGCAGTCCATTTTATTGCATTAGTACGCTAGACAACTTTGGCTAGATGATCCGCATACCAACTAGCCAACCTCAATGACTGTGCTGTGACCGCGTGGCACGATTATTCCTCACTAACTTAGATCACTTGTTATGACTGCTCTGTGCTTGTGACGTGTTGTGCCAATCCCTATGGCAGCATAAACAAGCTTGTGTGCTGTGTTAACGGAATATCCACGTGCTGTGTCACTGCGTTTCTCTGCTTTAGTAGCTGACAGCAACTGGAGGGTCCTCATACAACAGACACTCTCTTGTTTTGAGTCGCTACGTCGCCATCCTCCGCCTCACCTCCAGTCGTCTGGTCGCTAGTGACCAGGATGTTTATGGGGGCACGGCACAATGTTTGGCCCCGACCAGGTGTTTACAAACCCAGGATATCACAGACAATATTTAGCTCTGACCTTTCATTGGTTCCCACGGTTACGAGGGGTAGTGGAAAGATCTGGATAGATTGGTTCCTGGTAGAACCTGTCTGTATAATGACTCTGCAACAACTCCAGTGGATTTGTCTCTTGATACTCCAGGGCTTGGACAAGCATTTTGTCAACTGGTCCAAATGACTGTTTGAAGACCCTGCATGGCATGATGTGGGTGGCCTTACCACACAGTGACCCTGACTTCAACTGAAAATACAGCAGTCACTCTGGAAACTGCACCCTTGGGGCTCTTGTCAAACTGGACACGTGCGTGCGTCCGCGTGCACAATCGTGCGCAAATTGATTTTATCCCCCCACATGAAACACGATCACCACACACAGGTTGAAATAGCAAACCAAACTCTGAACCAATTATGTTAATTTGGGTACAAGTTAAAAAGCACTAAACATTTATGCCAATTTAGCTAGCTATCTAGCTTGCTGTTGCTAGCTAATTTGTCCTGGAATGTAAACATTGAGTTGTTATTTTACCTGAAATGCACAAGGTCCTCTACTCTGACAATTAATTGTTTCTAGTCATCTCTCCTCCTTCCAAGCTTTTTCTTCTTTGGATTTTATATGGCGATTGGCAACTAACTTTCATAATAAAGTGTATTACTACAACCGACCTCAGTTCATCTTTCAATCACCCACGTGGGTATAACCAGTGAGGAGATGGCATGTGGGTATAGGCTTATATAAGCCAATGAGGAGATGGGAGATGCAGGACTTGCGTTGCGTTCTGCATCACAAAATGAAGCAACTTTATTTTAGGGCTTGGTGAACGTGAGCAAATGTGGGTGCAATGATTGAATAACATGTATGTGTACATTTATTTTGCAATGCTCCCGCAGGTGACACAACCGGTTCGGGCAGCGTGTAAGGTGCAGGGTTGCGTAACCGGTGGAAGCCGGCTAGTGATGGCAATTTAACAGTCTGATGGCCTTGAGATAGAAGCTGTTTTTCAGTCTCTCGGTCCCAGGTTTGATGCACCTTACCTTCTGGATGGTAGAGTGAACAGGCCGTGGCTTGGGTGGTTGATGTCCTTGATTATCTTTTTGGCCTTCCTGTGACATCAGGTGCTGTAGGTGTCCTGGAGGGCAGGTAGTTTGCCCCCGGTAATGTGTTGTGCAGACCCACCACCCTCTGGAGAGCCCTGCAGTTGCGGGCAGTGCAGTTGCCATACCAGGTGGGGATACAGCCCGACAGGATGCTCTCAATTGTGCATCTGTAAAAGTTTGTGAGGGTTCTTAGGAGCCAAGCTGAATGTCTTTACCTCATTCAGTTACGGTTAAAGCTTCTCCAGTTGTCTTTTTGTCAACTGCTCAAAATGGCCGTTTACTGTATGCTGTACATCAGAAGACCCTGCAGGGCATGATGTGTGTGGCCTTACCACACAGTGACCCTGACTTCCACTGAAAATACAGTAGTCACTCTGGAAACTGCACCTTTGGGGCTCTTGAAATCTTCAAGTTCCTTCGCGACCACATCACCAACAAACTAACATGGTCCAAGCACATCAAGACGGCCGTGAAGAGGGCACGACAAAACCTATTCCCCCTCAGGAGACTGAAACGATTTGGCATGGGTCCTCAGATCTTCAAAAGGTTTTACAGCTGCACCATCGAGAGCATCCTGGTTGCATCACTGCCTGGTATGGCAACTGCTCACCCTCCCACCGCAAGGCACTACAGAGGGTAATGCATATGGCCCAGTACATCACCGTGGCCAAGCGTCCTGCCATCCAGGACCTCTACACCAGGCAGTGTCAGAGGAAGGCCCTAAAAATTGTCAAAGATTCCAGCCACCCATAGACTGTTCTCTCTGCTACCGCACTGCAAGCGTTACTGGAGCACCAAGTCTAGGTCCAAGAGGCTTCTATACAGCTTATACCGCCAAGCCATAAGTCTACTGAACAGCTAATCAAATGGCGACACAGACTATTTGCACAACATCCCTCCCCCCCACGCTGCTGCTACTCTCTGTTATTATCTATGAATAGCCACTTTAATAACCATACCTGCACCTAGATAATTACCTAAATTACCTCGACACTGGTGCCCCCACACATTGACACATTGACTCTGTACCGGTACCCACTGTATATAGCCATGCTATTGTTATTTATTGCTGCTCCTTAATTATTCATTTTTCTTATCTCTTACTTTTTGAAATGTATTTTCTTAAAACTGCATTGTTGGTTAAGGGCTTGTAAGTAAGCATTTCACTGTAAGGTTTACACATGTTGTATTCGGCGCATGTGACAAATGACATTTGATTTGATTTGATCTTGTCTTTCCCGCACCATTAGGCTCTTGTCTTACCCAGGCTCAGAGCCGAAACATCCTACCACGCTCTCAATATTTACCCCACACAGTTAAAGTTAGAGCTTCTCCAGTTGTCAAACAAACAGAATACGTTTATTTATTTGCACATCAGCTTGTCCCTGATTGAGGGAGTTACACACACATGCCAAGGTTCTGCTGATTTTTAAATCAGCAACCAAAGCACTCTGCTGTGCAAAAGCCTATGGGGTCCCCTACAGGAACTCCACCCCCCCGTTCAGCTGAAACGGTGGCGCAGGAAATGCAAAAATATTCTTAGAAATATTTAACCTCCACACATGAACAAGTCCAATACCTCAAATGAAAGATAAACACCTTGTTCATCTACCCAGCGTGTCAGATTTTTTAAATGTTTTACAGCGAAAACACAGCATATATTTACGTTAGACCACCACCAAAACAAACAAAAAACGTAGCCATTTTGTACAACAAATGACAAAAGCAGCATAAATGACAAAAGCAGGATTTAAAAAAAAAATCATTCACTAACCTCTTGAAAATCTTCATCAGATGACAGTCATATGACATGTTACACAGTACATTTATGTTTTGTTCGATAATATGCATTTTATATCCATAAATCTCGGTTTACATTGATGCCATATTCAGAAAATTCTCCAAAATGTCCGGAGGAATTATAGAAAGCTACGCCAGATAACAGAAATACTCATCATAAACTTTGACTAAAGATACATGTTCTACATATAATTAAAAAGATACACTGGTTCTTAATGCAACCGCTGTGTCACATTTTTTTTTTACGTTACGGAAAATGCCTAACATTGCAATAATCTGAGACGCGCTCAGACGTAACAATATTTCTCCGCAATGTTGGAGTCAACAGAAATACAAAATTACAACTTAAATATTCCCTTACCTTTGATGATCTTCCATCAGAATGTAGTGCAAGGAGTCCTAGTTCAACAATAAATCGTTTTGTTTCATAATGTTCAATTCTAGTGTCCATGTAGCAGCATTTGCTACCTCTTTCAGCTCAAATGCCCCAAAAATGACTGGTCCAGGATAATTTTGCATCAAAACTTCCAAATTACATATTACAGGTCGACAAAACTGGTCAAACTAAGTGCAGAATTAATCTACAGGATGTTATGATCATACAGATCGAATAGCATTCCAACCGGGCCATCCATGTTCATCTGGGGCTGATTGGAACAGACGAAGCACTCTAACGCATACGCGTCTTCAAGCACATGGAAATCTTTTGCAACACTTATTACTTTCCTTCCCATTAGGTCAAAGTTCACAGCAAATGCTCCATTACACTTTCTACTGAATGAAGACATCTAGTGGAAGACATAGGAAGTGTTTCCAGATCCATAACTTGTTGGGAAGGGAGGGGGCGATGACGTCAAAGTTGCCCCAACTTCAGGATTTCAAAACTAGTTTGGAAGATTGCCTGCCTGCCCAGACATAATTCAAACGGTTTTAGAAACTTCAGAGTGTTTTCTATCCAATATTAATAATAATATGCATATATTAGCAATTTAGGACAGATTTTGATGCAGTTCACTATGGGCACGCAATTCATCCAAAGAGGAAATACTGCCCCCTATCTCTAACAGGTTTTAAAGGATAGTGTGACATGTTGGCAATTAAGATAACTGTTTTGTTCTAGACTTCCAGTCACTGCCCTAATGCTAGTTACAGTGCCTTGCAAAAGTATTCACCCCCCTTGGCGTTTTTCCAATTTTTTTTGCATTACAACCTGTAAGGTAAATTGATTTTATTTGGATTTCATGTAATGGACATACAAAAAAATAGTCCAAATTGGTGAAGTGAAATTAAACAAATTCAAGAAAATATATAAAAAAACAGAAAAGTGGAGTCCCTAAATAAGATCTGGTGCAACCAATTACCTTCAGAAGTCACATAATTAGTTAAATAAAGTCCACCTGTGTGCAATCTAAGTGTCACATGATCTGTCCCATGATCTCAGTATATATACACCTGTTCTGAAAGGCCCCAATGTCTGCATCACCACTAAGCAAGGGGCACCACCAAGCAAGCGGCACTATGAAGACCAAGGAGCTCTCCAAACAGGTCAGGGACAAAGTTGTGGAGAAGTACAGATCAGGGTTGGGTTATAAAAAATATCAGAAACTGAACATCCCACAGAGCACCATTAAATCCATTATAAAAAATGGAAAGAATATGGCAACACATCAAACCTGCCAAGATAGGGCCATCCACCAAAACTCATAGACCAGGCAAAGAAGGCATTAATCAGAAAGGCAACAAAGAGACCAAAGAGAACCCTGAAGGAGCTGCATAACTCCACAGCGGAGATTGGAGTATCTGTCTATAGGACAACTTTAAGCCGTACACCCCACAGAGCTGGGCTTTATGGATGAGTGTCCATAAAAAAATAAGCATGTTTGGTTTTCACCAAAAGTTATGTGGGAGACTCCCCAAACATGTGGAAGAAGGTACTCTGGTCAGATGAGACATAAATTCAGCTTTTTGGCCATCAAGGAAAATGCAATGTCTTGTGCAAACCTAACACCTCTCTTCACCCAGAGAACACTTTCCCCACGGTGAAGCATGGTGGTGGCAGCATCATGCTGTGGGGATGTTTTTCATCGGCAGGGACTGGAAAACTTGTCAGAATTGAAGGAATGATGGATGGCACTAAATACAGCAACATTTTTGAGGGAAACCTGTTTCAGTCATCCATAGATTTGAGACTGGGACGGAGGTTCACCTTCCAGCAGGACAATGACCAAAGCATACAGCTAAACCAACACTCGAGTGGTTTAAGGGGAAACCTTTAAATGTCTTGACATGGCCTAGTCAAAGCCCAGACCTCAATCCAATTGAGAAAAAAAACGACCTCAGTGACTCCAACCAGGAGGGCTGGATCTTGTTCATTAGGGCACGCCATAGCAAAAACATTTAAACAAGAAGAAGCATTTCATGTTGGACAGGTTCAGATAGAACCTCCACGATTTGGGCCATTTTCTTCGATTTCGTACCTACTGAACATGGATTGCGTGATGTATCACATGATCCTTGTCTACCAAGGCCAAGGTGTTCTGTTACCCAAGACACCCTCATATAATAACCTTTTACACAAAAGGTAGACACCTAAGCATTGGTGTCAATGTCAATTAACATTGAACTGTCTCACCCAGGCTGTACAGACCTTCAATGACCACATCGCCACCTGAACAAAACAATATGTCATAGGTGCTGTGCTATGTTTCTATGGGCTGCCATGCATTTTGAATGGGCAGCCAGCAAAAATGTCCATTATGGATGAGACATGTTATACGCTGCGGGGCACAGTAAAGCTTACACCCTGGTTCCTTCCTTGTGATATCTGTGTGGTGCTGTGTACTGGCAAAGCATGATGTTTTGAGATGTTTGCCTCAACATCTGTGTCCACCATCAGCTCACACAACCACCTTCATCTCTGTACTCTGTTCCAAGAACCAATGTGGTATTTCACAATGTGGCAAATTTATTTAGGTGGCCTGAATTGGTCTTATAAATACCTAATAAAGTTCCAAACTGAGGAACAAGTATCCCTGCTCTTTCTCACCGAGGTCTCAGCCAGCTCCTCTTACCTTACTGCTCTGTCTGCACAAGAGAAGGAGACTGAATCACAAAGCATCATTGCATGTGTCCCAGTCCCTGCAATTCATTCATCTGTGGTCTGAGTGACGGTCGGCATTAGCGCAGTTTTCCTAAGATGCTGTAACAACTATCAGAGAAGAGTAATTAGGCAGGGGAGTGTCACGAGGGGGTGCATGCATGCACACCCTTTCCCATTCCCAAAATCCAATATCCCCTCCACATCCCTCGCTACAGAAGTCCTGTTTGTGAATCATTATATTTAGATTTTAGTCATTTAGCACACACTGTTATCCAGAGTCACTTACAGGAACAATTAGGGTTAAGCGCCTTGCTCAAGGGCACATTGACATATTTTTCACCTAATTCGCTCGGGGATTAGAACCAGCAACCTTTCGGTTACTAGCTCAATGCCCTTAATCGCTAGGCTACCTGCTGCCCATCATCACAACCTGTTAGCTGTTTGATGTGGTGTTGCATCTGCTCAGGCAGCCATACCGCCTCTTTACCCAATCAGTCTTCTTCACTTCCTGTATGGGCTTAGCTTGGAGAGGTACATAGGCCTCTGTGGATAAACTGTTGCCTGGGAAAGGGTTTGGGGCGGCAGTGGGATACATGCATCTCAATCCCCACATGTATAGACGGGTAGTCTGCCTTCCAGTCTCGCTGTACCCATTAGCGCTAATCTGGAGCTTCCGATGCTTTCTTCTAAAGATCTGTGGGGTGAGCTTGGTAATAAACTGCAAATCAGCCTCTTGAGGGACATGGTGGTTTAACAGACATACCATTTCCCATCGCACCATATCATGACACATTCCACACAAGGAATAACTCATACCAAGGGTGCAATTGATTTATTAGCATACTCTATTACTCAAATCACAGACAAAGTGAAGCTTGTGTAAGGAGTGATAACAGTGCCAAAATAAATTTAATTTATTGGCATTTAAATCACTTCATACTTGTCATAGTGGAAGTCTAACAGTGATCTTGTGGAAAACACATGGAGAGAGATTTCACTTGGAACATTCACAAATAGCTCCGCTTACATCAGCATCTAGCTATGGCAATGCTAACAACCTACTCCCTACCTCTGTTTGTTTATGTAGAAGACACCCTGATAATGTTCTGCCCAACTCATTATATGAAATATGCAGGGAGAAAAATGCCTGGAATTAAATTTGCATGACAGAACGTGGCAGTCAGTCAGTCAGGTCTACTTCAGGCATCTAGGAGACAGTGGCTCTCTGTGTTAAATGGGTAAGTATAAACATGAAATACATGGCAAAATTAATGATTGTAATGATAAGAAGGAATGTTGGAGGGGGTAGTCAAAGTTGGAGTTGCCATTTTTCATTTCTAAAAGAGTCCGGTTATGTGAGTGTGTTTCACTGAACTATTAGAAGGATACTGGTGGTTGCAAAAATAACAATGCACCCCCCAAAAAATATTTAGTGCGTGTCTGGCCTAAGAATCAGAGAATACTCATTGCTTAATAAAGACTGAAATGCTAAAAACAGACAAGGAAAAGTTGTTGAAAGGAACATCAACTGACACTTTTCAAGAGCTCTTTTTCCCAGTATAATGTTTTTAAAAAATTGTTAGGTAAACTAGATACAAGTGTGTGTGGCGTGGAGGATTTGCTTTCTCCTGCCTCCACTCAACTTTCTTCAACTTATAGAGAGGTCAGGGGTTAATGGTTAGGAATGCCACCTTGACATTCTACTGGCTGCTTAACTACACCAGGAACGTTGTGTTCACGTTCCATTAGAATAGGTTTTTCTACTGCTACACCAGGAATGTTGTGTTCACGTTCCATTAGAATAGGTTATTCTACTGCTACACCAGGAACGTTGTGTTCACGTTCCATTAGAATAGGTTTTTCTACTGCTACACCAGGAACGTTGTGTTCACGTTCCATTAGAATAGGTTTTTCTACTGCTACACCAGGAACGTTGTGTTCACGTTCCATTAGAATAGGTTTTTCTACTGCTACACCAGGAACGTTGTGTTCACGTTCCATTAGAATAGGTTTTTCTACTGCTACACCAGGAACGTTGTGTTCACGTTCCATTAGAATAGGTTTTTCTACTGCTACACCAGGAACATTGTGTTCACGTTCCATTAGAATAGGTTTTACTACTGCTACACCAGGAACGTTGTGTTCACGTTCCATTAGAATAGGTTTTTCTACTGCTACACCAGGAACGTTGTGTTCACGTTCCATTAGAATAGGTTTTTCTACTGCTACACCAGGAACGTTGTGTTCACACTCCATTAGAATAGATTTTTTCTACTGCTACACCAGGAACGTTGTGTTCACGTTCCATTAGAATAGGTTATTCTACTGCTACACCAGGAACGTTGTGTTCACGTTCCATTAGAATAGGTTTTTCTACTGCTACACCAGGAACGTTGTGTTCAAGTTCCGTTAGAATAGGTTTTTCTACTGCTACACCCGAGTTGTAGCGCAGAACTCAGAAGCTTGAACGACATTCAGTTATGTATTAAGAAATTATAGTCTCTTCATTGGACGTAGACTCAAAGCAGAGAATCACACTAATGATTTACAGTAACTATAATGGGAGTGTATCATTTGTGTCTCCCGTCAGTCAACAGATACAGTATGCAGCTGATGTAGCATCCCGATAAATATCCTAAGGCATAGTACACTAAAGGCTGTCATACCCACCAGTAGTAGGTCATATCATTCTCTAATATGAAGACGGCCTCATTTAACATTCTATCCTTCATATTTACTGTATCTATATACAGATCAGGTCAGTTTCATTGCGATTCTTTAGCTTGTATCCTCATGATATATCATGTGAGACAGTGGGATCTGACAGGGAATGTATATCATGGATAAAGTTCACCAGAAAAAATAACACAATCTTTGTCCACCAGCTGTTGGACGACTTTCAAAAGTCTGGAGGGGAAAGAAAACCCAGCCGTGGTGCGGCTTTGACAGCGTGCCGTATGACAGCGTGCCGTATGACAGCGTGCCGTATGACAGCGTGCCGTATGACAGAGTGGCGTATGACAGCGTGCCGTATGACAGCGTGCCTTAACAGCACAGAGGTGGACCGAGGGGAAATATGACATTTTAATATGGTCATGACTTAACATTTTTATAATATTGTTCATTTAAAAAGTATTTGGAAGGGGCTTTTAAGAGTGGGAATCTATGTACGGGTTGCGTCAGCGATGGCTCAATCTGCAGGGCGTGGGGGACCCCGATTCTAATCTGTAGGGCGTGTGAGACCCCGATTCCAACTCCCTGTGTCATCCGAGGGATGTCTCCAAATGTGCTCACTACACGGCTTGGCTTTGCTGCAATGATGATTCATAATTATTATCATGTAATTTCTACTCAACCTGGACTCAGGGGAAGATGTAACATAGTTAAGGTAAATCCGAGAAAATGAGTGTGATATGTTACATTTGCATATGGTATATTTTATTTTGTGGATGTCCATCATCCATTTCATATGATATTTTACAGGGACCCTCAAAACAGCATGGTTCTTGAATTTTCATTAAAGACCCACCTCAGGGGAAGTTGCCGAACCAATTTCGTGTACTTCCTGTCATAGAGCTGAAATGTTAGTTTAGGTTCCGCCTCGAAGACTGGGCTGTTAATAAATATTCAGGAATTGGGGGTGGGATTTCGATGTGTAGCAGAGAAATAACAACAGATATGCCCCTGACTAAGCCACTCTCTTTTGCCAAGAGAGTTTTTATCTATATTTGTAGTAGCTGGCTATTTACCACTACAAACCGATGCTGGCACAAAGAACGCACTCAATGAGATGCATAAGACCATAAGAAAACAAGAACATGCTCATCCATCTGCCGCGCTCATGGTGGCCGGAAACTTTAATGCAGGGAAACATCCGTTTTACCTCATTTCTACCAGCATGTTACATATGCAACAAGAGGGGAAACATACTCTAGACCACCTTTACTCCACAAACAGAGAAGCACACAAATCTCTCCCTCGCCATCCATTTTGCAAATCTGACCATTACTCTATCCTCCCGATTCCTGCTTACAAGCCAAAACTAAAGCAAGAAGTACCAGTGACTCGTTCATGGCCAAACACGACTCCAACAACATCATTATGTTTACCGATGACACAACAGTGGTAGGCTGATAACCGGCAATGATGAGACAGCCTATAGGGAGGAGGTCAGGGACCTGGCAATGTGGTGCCAGGATAACAACCTCTCCCTCAATGTGATCAAGATAAAGGAGATGATCGTTGACTACAGGAAAAGGAGAGCTGAGCACGTCCCCATTCTCAACAGGACTGTAGTTGAGCAGGTTGAGAGCTTCAAGTTCCTTGATGTCCACGTCACCTACGAACTATCATGGTCCAAAACACACCAAGACAGCCATGAAGAGGGCACGACAATGCCTATTTCCCCTCAGTAGACTGAAAAGAGTTGGCATGGGTCCTCAGACACTCAAAAAGTTCTACAGCTGCACCATCGAGAGCATGGTTGCATCAGTGCCTGGTATGGCAACTGCTCAGCCTCCGACTACAGAAGGTAGTGTGTACGGCCTAGATTCCTGCCATCCAGGACCTCTATACCAGGCGGTGTCAGAGGAAGGCCCTAAAATTGTCCAAAGACTCCAGCCACCCTAGTCATAGACAAGTCAAGCGGAACCAGAGAGCCTAGGCTTCTTAACATTTTCTACCACTAGGCCATAAGACTCCTGAACAGCTGAACAGCAAACGGCTAAACGGACAATTTGCATTGATGACAGCTTTGCACACTCTTGGCATTCTCTCAACCAGCTTCACCTGGAATTATTGAAAGAGTTACAATTTATACTGAGCACTTGTTGACTGCTTTTCCTTCACTCTGCGGTCCAACTCATCCCAAACCATCTCATTTGGTTTGAGGTTGGGTGATTGTGGAGGCCAGGTCATCTGATGCAGAACTCCATCATTCTACTTCTGTGTCAATTAGGCCTTACACAGCCTGGAGGTGTGTTGGGTCATTGTCCTGTTGAAAAACATATGATAGTCCCACTAAGCACAAGCCAGATGGGATGGCGTCTCACTGCACAGAGTTTTTGTTCTCTCTTTTACCATTTCAGAAAGCTAGCTAACTATATATCAATGTATTATCTAAATTGTTCCTGCGAGTCCGCCATAAAAATAGAAAGAATATAAGCTCCGGTAATATGGATAGCCTAATGAAAGTTTTGGTATGTGTATTGAAGCAATGGGCGAGTTCGTTTTTGCATGGCCTGGTCCCCCTGGTGGGTGGAGATTTCTCTTTTGGATCAATGTAATGGTCGAAAATGAGCCAACCCAATGCAAAACAAAACATTTAGTTTTAGTCCAAACCTTCTCTCTTGGGGTGATGGAGGGGTTCTAAAATGCAATCATACCACACAAATTTGCCCTTTATAAAATTGTATATATTTTCTTCAATACAGACTTAGCTCCAAAAAAAGTGAAACTTACAAATTATCCAATGGATTATGATAATTTACTCGTAGAAGGGGAGGTGCAAAAACATTTAAAGCCCAAATGTAGCATAATTTGACTAATACAATTATTATTATATATTTTTTTTTTGTGGAAATAAAAGAGACTGTCTCTTTAAACTTCTTCACGGGATGTTGTTGAATGAGGGTGAAGAAAAAAGATGCACTGATTGTAAAAAAAAAATTCTCTCTGTGACACAGCTGGGGGGGGGACGGAGGCCAAATTCTTATCTGATCTCCGCAGGTCTGCTGGCTCTGGTGCACAATTTCACTGGACTTCAAAGTGCTCCACTGTCCCATCCACAGAGGGAGCTGGGCTGAACTCCTGTCAAGTGTTGTCAAATAGCCATTGCTCCACCTCATCCATAATACAAATCACAAGCTGGAAACTCTCCTTGAGAACTCTCCTTGAGAACTCTCCTTGGGAACTCTCCTTGGGAACTCTCCTTGGGAACTCTCCTTGGGAACTCTCCTTGGCTTCTGAAAATGTGTGATTCCAAATCAATTAAATAAATTGTTATTTGTCACATGCTTTGTAACAACACGTGTAGACTAACAGTGAAATGCTTACTGAGGGCCCTTCCCAATCAATGCAGAGAGTAAAAAGAAACATTATAACACAAGGAATAAATACACATTGAGTAATGATAACTTGGTTATATACACAGGGTAACACTCCTGAGTCCATGTGCAGGGGTACGAGGTAATTGAGGTAGATATGTACAAATGGGTAGGGATAAAGTGACTAGGAAACAGGATAGACAATAAGCAGTAGCAGCAGCGAACTCAAAAGAGCTCAAAGGGGTCCATGCAGATAGTCCAGTTTTATCGCTTGGGCGTAGAAGCTGTTCAGGGTCCTGTTTGTACCAGACTTGGTGCCTTGATACCGCCTGCCGTGCAGCAGCAGAGAGAACAGTATATAACTCTGACACCGCCTGGTATAGAGGTCTTTAAGGCAGGGAGATAGACCCCAGTGATGTACCGGTGTCACGCCCTGGTCAAAGTATTTTGTGTTTATCTTTATTTATTTGGTCAGGCCAGGGTGTGGCATGGGGTTTTTGTCTTGGGGTTTTGGTGTTAGTATTGGGATTGTAGCGTAGTGGGTTATCTAGCAAGGTCTATGGCTGTCTGGAGTGGTTCTCAATTAGAGGCAGGTGTTTTTCGTTGTCTCTGATTGGGAACCATATTTAGGCAGCCATATTCTTTGAGTTTGTCGTGGGTGATTGTCCTATCTGTCCTATGTGTACTCTCTGTTAGTTTGCACAAGTATAGGCTGTTTTCGGTTTTCGGTTATTGTTTTGTAGTGTTCGTGTTTAGTCGTGTTTACGTTTGTTTAAATAAACATGGATCGCAATCGACACGCTGCAGTTTGGTCCGACTCTCCTTCATCACAACTAGAAAGCTGTAACAACCGGGCCGTGTGCACTACCCCATCCGTAGCGTGTACTGTACAATAGGTATTACAGACAGGGTCAGGGAAAGGTTGAACATGTCAGTGAAAACACTTGCCAGCTGGTCAGCGCATGCTCCCAATGTGAGTCTTAAGTGAACTGCTCTTTAAAACCCAGGAAATTAGTTGGCCTTAAGAGTTTAGGGGTGTTTCATAAGCTGCCAGTGATCATTTAGGACTTTTTTTACTTACTAAATATGTATCAGCTAACCATCTGCTAACTGAGGAACAGGTCATCAACATCCTAGAGACCAGTGCTGACCACTGACTGGAGGTTGAGAAACACTGTGTACACACTTCTAGGCAAAACACTGTCAAGCACCATGCATACACTAAGGCTTGAGCTCCAGTAATATTAATAAAAACCTAATATGAACCTCTTTACTCCCAAGAGTTGTTACACTGGATGTGCATACAAGATAATAATATGCAGTTTTGAAGGAAATTGGTTGGTAATAGACTGTTTTAACACAGTTCCACCATGGACAACAAGCTGCTAGTGCTTAACAACGCTATGTCCCATATTAAGAGTATTTACCAGATTCCCATGGATGGATTAAAGACAACGAGTTACAGGGCTTTTCACTCCTTTGCCAAGCAGCACCAGTATGCCAAAAGCACAAATATGATTTCACAGATAAACCAGACTCTTGGGACGGACAGATGACAGGAAATCCAATGCAAATACCAATGTTTTTCTGCAATCCCCCATGTGAATACAACCACATGATTTATTCAGAGGAAGAAGATAGATCTCAACCACATGATGTATTCCGAGGAAGAGGATAGATCTCGACATTGAGATCTCTTTAACGGTACGCTTCTGGCGTGGATATGTGCCATGCATTTCTACCCAAAGCCAATGCCAATAGGCCTGGGACTGAATCCAAGTCTCAAGCACTTCCTTTTCTCGTTTAAGTGGCTTTGATTCTAGGGTACATACAGTACATACTGTACAATCCATATCCTCCTTCATTCCTGCTCTCTCTATAATCACAGACTTGTATTTTGTCTGGCCGAAGCCTTAGCATTTCACCCAAGGTTGGGTCCCAGTCAATCCCAAGGTTATGGGTTGTTCTTAACAAGAACCTTAAGGTTCTATTACCTCTACCGACAGGCAGTCCTATTGGTCCCTTGATGTCTGCAGACTCAGCCAAGTGCACACGGTCCATGTAGCCTGTCCTACACCCTTCCTCTGTCTCAATTCCGTCCATACCACCCCCTCCTTTCATTGAAATATTTAGGTTGGTAATTAAAGAAATGAGACGCAACACAGTGTCTAAGATGAATGTTCTGATTTTGGTGTGTTAGGCTGTCATGAGCCAAGTCCATTTGCGTGAGAGCCTTGAGAAACTGGCATTGGAGGTAGAGAGGAAAGTAAAAGACCAGAGAAGTTCCCAACAGCAAGACAGACATTTTGGGCCCAGATGGAGGTGCACGTGCATTTTATTCCGTGCTGGGAACATGTAATCATTTGAAAGGAGATCGCGTTGAAGTGGGTACTTGAATGGAACCACACCTTATCTAAACAAAGTACCCCATTTAGAAATTGGCATTTAAACACATTCCTAGCTGGAGAAAAAAAAGGGGAGTCTTGGAGTTTGAAGAGCCCCATCGTAAGAGCACTTCGATGAAGCAGAAGAAAAACTGAAGAAGCAAAATGAAAAGATCTGGAAAATATGATGAACGTCACACTATCTGTGACAGACAGAACCGAGACAAGTACACAGGACTATAGGGCTACAGTGTGCAGGGTCTGGCACATTTCAAAGGAATACGGAGGGAGGAAGGTATGTCCTGTATGACTTGTTAAAACCAACACTCTGCAACTGTTTGTCTGTGTAGAGCATAAACAGAGAGATACGTCCATAATCGCCAACGCCATTTGCATTTCAGCTTTGTCCGATCACTTTTTCCCCTCTCTCCGACTTCTGGAAAGATCCACAATGAAACATGCAGTGTAGCAATAGGTTGTTGTGGCAGTTGTTTCTCTCTACATGCCGGATCTACTAACAGAACAATACTGCATTAATTAGCTAGTATTTTCCATTTAAATATACAGTATTATAACATTTATATTGGGGACAGGGAGTACATGAGAGAAAAAACTAAGGATAGAACTATATCAGCAATGGAGTGTGCCTCAACGTTTGGTTGGTTTTTGAGGGTGTAGCAGGTGTCACACTAACGAGCTATCAGAGCTAACATGGCAACACTCAGAGAATGAATACTATGGGCTACGGGCTATAACTTATAGTGTTGTCAGACATAGATCACATTCTGAGGAGATATGTTAATTTCAATCATGTGTTTTGTATCCAAGAACGGTGATATTATTTAATTTGTTTGGGCATTTGACTCGTTTGACTCATCCTTCTCAACTGTTGTTATTTACTATTCTATCTCTTTCAGATAGTTGGCTTATACAAGTATAGAGACTTCCTCTGTGAGTAGTGTGATCTTTTTATATAACATAGGAAAAAAGAGAGGAAAAATGGAGGTGAAATGCAAAGTGGGAGATGTGAAAAGACCCACACGGTTGAGCGTGACAGGCCCGAATATAATTGGCAAAATGTCAGCCATCGGCAAGAAGCAGACAAGTAGTAAAACCACAGTGTATCTGAATGGAAATCGGCACGGAGCCGTTGTTAACATTGCCTCGTCAGTAATTTAATGGCTTTCTACCCTCAGGATGATCCAACCTTGGCACACTCCACCTCTCTATCCATCTGCACAGCGTTATTTGAGGAGCAACATGCACACAAAGACACAAACAATCTCTTGTTAGTTTCTCAGGGTCAAATAAACATGGATAGAATTTCATCAGAGCAAGCAGATTTCTTGGAGATGGAGGAAGAGGTGGGAGGGTTGGAAGTCAACAAACAATGGGAGAGCTGGAAGACAACAAGTGAAGGGAGGGTTGGAAGACAACAAGAGATGGAAGGGTTGGCAGACAACAAGAGATGGGAGGGTTGGAAAAAATAAGAGGTGGGAGGGTTGGAAGACAAATGGTAGTAGAGTTGGAAGATGACAGGTGGAAGGGTTGGAAGAAAACAAGAGATGGGAGGGTTGGAAGACAACTAGAGATGGGAGGGTAGGAAGACAACAGGTGGGAGGGTTGGAAGACAACAGGTGGGAGGGTTGTAAGACAAATGTTGGGAAGGTTGGAAGACAAGAGATGGGAGGTTTGGAAGACAAAAAGATTTGAGAGGGTTGGAAGACAACAGGTGGGAAGGTTGGAAGACAACAAGAGATGGGAGGGTTGGAAGAATGTTTTGATGGTGAACATGCTTGGTTTTTAGTGGAGCACCACTCCATATGGCCAATGCAATCAGTTTATTCCTGGCTTTGCCATGGTGATTTAAAAAAAAGGCACAGCTTTGAACCTCCAATTTCACGTTTCTATTATCTGTCATCAGGAGGCTATTGTATCGACCTATTAGAATTAAAGCCACCATCCATAATTTATTTTCACAAAAACAGCAGCCCCGGTACTTAGTTTTCAGTCAAGTTGAAAATCAAAAATCAAATAACATTTTATTGGTCACATACACATGGTTAGCAGATGTTATTGCGAGTGCAGCTAAATACTTGTAAAGTTGAGGGATGCGACCGTAACTATGGAGTGGTAAAGTTTGTTCTCAGTTATATTCTTGAAAAAGAAATGGGTTATATGATTAAGCTAAATTACCACTGAACAACAGTAACTTTCAGATAGCACCTTTAAGACCATCTCAACATGCTTAGGGGCCTAACAGTTTGGTTTCACTCTCTCTTCATTATTAGTCTTTGTGGCCTGCCAGTCACCGGATACTCCCTCACGCCACACGACACAGTGATTCACCTCCAAAGATAAAAATAAATCTGATATTTAATTTGCTGCGCTTTGAAGTAAACTGGCTTTTATTCCTTATAGTTAATCCATACATGGGTCTGGTGGAAGCGGCCAGGACAGTAAAAACTGTCATATTGATTTAGAGTATTATCTCTGATGAGCTCTGGAAGAGGAGTCCGGAGGAGCTCCATGCCTGGGCCCATTTTCTCCACATCCCGGAGGGAGGGGGAGGGGGAGGAGCGGGGTGACGGGGTAGGGCCTGGATGGGATAGGCGGCTGGCTCAGGGTGAAGTGGTAACCAGTGTTGTGGAGTCCAAACAGAGAAGCAGCAGCAGGAGGTGAGTATCTGTTTTCATAATGGGATCACTATAAAGACAAGTGTACATAATTTTGAGAAACATTAGTGCAGCTTTCCAGTAGTGCAAGAGTGATTGAATGTGGCCCACAGTCATAATAGCCCTGTGTAGAAAACCTTGTTGGCAGTGAGGGCCAGAGGGTGCACCTGTTTTTAATCTCTTTATGGAGTATGAAACAGGCTGAAAAAACAGATTGGCGTTTTAGCTGTGGATACGCCCGCACTCTCCTTTAATGTCTGCCAAGGAGTGGGCAGGGTGTGTTAACCGGGTCTGGCTCTTTACATCTCACCCTCTATCCCTGATGCCTGTCATAATATGGTTGGCAGACACTACTTTTCTAATGTGAGCCTAAGACTAACCTGTCCTGAAGCATTTACCCAAAGAAAGAGATCAAGGGTTTGTGAGAAATTGAAGAATATATGATCTATACAAATCCATATAACAATCACTTTCATTTATAACATTTTGTCTAGTCTTGACCCCTGACTTTAGAGCATCAATACCTATCCAGTCACCTCTGCTGTCCTTTAGGCAAATACAAGTCTACATGGACCTTTGGGTAAGTTTGATGTTCTCTCCGCTACCGCATGGCAAGCGGTACCTCTTTTACGCTGCTGCTACTCTCTGTTCATCATATATGCATAGTCACTTTATCTACATGTACATACTACCTCAATCAGCCTGACTATCAGGTGTCTGTATGTAGCCTCGCTGCTTTTATAGCCTCACTACAGTATATAGCCTGTCTTTTTACCGTTGTTTTATTTCTTTACTTACCTATTGCTCACCTAATACCTTTTTTTCACTATTGGTTAGAGCTTGTAAGTAAGCATTTCACTGTTGTATTTGGCGCACGTGACAAATATACTTTGATTTGATTTGATGATGTCTCCTTCCTCCCCACATTTTAAGATGCTGGCAGTGATACACATCTATTCTGAACTGCTGTACTGGGTTCAGGCCATAAGAAGGCTTTCAGCCAAGATATGTCTGCGAGCAAAAAAGCTGTTAAAAGCTTGTTAAAAAACACATTTTACAAAGTACTCTCTGAACTGACGTTACTCTCCCACCATTAGAATACTGATCTAATGTATGACTTTTGTTTTGGAAACTGTTGCATGCCCACACAAAGTGCATTTATGACTAAGGAAAATTGCACAACAATAGATTATCACTTTTTTTTTGCCTGTGAGACCAAGTGTCTTCGAACTCAGTTCCCTTGCTTGCTAAGAATCTGTGTTAACCACTGACCTGAACCCTAGGGTAGCTGCAGAGGTAGGATCTTAATTTGATCACCATGTTGCAGAACTTTTCTGCAATGCAGGAAATCATTGAAAATGTGTGGTAGTGTATTTGAGGTTTAAAAAGGCTTTTGAACTTTGTAATTTACATTTAGAAATGTCAGACTTAAGTTTCCCTTACGATAAATGTATCAAACCCCTACAAGCATTTCCATCCATTATAATTCCACATAATAATTCACATTTCCTGTTGCTGCACGATTATTTTCCTGCTGTATCAAACTGGCTCAAATGAAGAGTGTACAGGTTATTTATCATGTAGTAACATAAACGCTAACAGTGCTAGGTTAGTCCTGTCATGTCTTTGGCTATGCCGGATTAAGTGATATGACATGCTATTCTATAAAATAATTTCTCTGTAATTAATATCACCTGATTGAGCTAAACATGTAAATGTAATTAACTAGAGAGTCTGGGCACCACAAAATAATATTTATAGAGTTGTTATCTTACGAATAAACTGCAGTCAATATTAATCGTCACCTTAATTCAGTCTCATCTGAAAGTTGTAAATTCTTGGTTATCTTCACGAACCCTGGCTAACAAGTTAAATCAGCAATGCAAAATTGGGTTTAATTATTTATTTACTAAATACAGTATGTTATGCATTCTAAATTACCGCCCATTTGGAAAAGGAAAATGCAATAAATATTTATTCTGAGCTGCGCCTCGGTAGGTTGGTGGTAGATGGAAGGCCGTGTTGCCAAACCAAGTCCTTTGTCCTTTGAAGAATGTCTCCGTTGGTCAATTGGATACATTGCAGTAATGTCAGTGTGTGGTAGACGGGATACACTGTCTGTTCCTTCCTAACCTGCATTTGCAGCTGCTGTTGCTAACTCAACGGCTAGGAGGTATCACTTCTGTAGTGAATAAGAGTTCAAAGTATATACCATTCGCAACCAAAGCTCACGCTGATGTTGGCTTCGGACTGTAGTTATTATCTGAACCATTCTGACATCGGACCGTCGTCCTCACATCCTCGGAACAGGAGATTATATTGTCGTCAAGGCTTTATATAGGAAGGGAGAAATGGGGTGTGTTTCATAGTGTACAACCTATGTCTCTCCACTGAGTCGGGCCTAATTCACTCTTGAAAACCCAAATCTCTAAAATCACATTTCATCTCGTCATGAATAATTTCATATTCAAACATTTAAATTGAACAACAATTCCATGTGAATCTAATAACTCTGATGTGTAGACTTTCCACTGTAGAGTTTATGTCAGCTTATCATTGATGAGAATGTCTCAGATGACAACCGAACTAACATCATTTTCATCATTTTCGAGTTGCTGTGCGTTTTGTTGCCAACCTGTTTTGCTACCTGACAACTTTACGGTTTTCACTTTTTAATTACCGTTCATATATTTATTTATTTTTTCCTCAACTTTTTCACTCCGGACGCTTTATCTGGACACGATTCGTCAGGACCTCCAACAGCCGAAGCTAAGTAGTAACATTAACATGATGCCTTCTAATTGCAGCCGCTGTACTCGCCTTACGGCGAGGATAGCTGTGCTGCAAGCCCAGCTTCAGACGCAATCGTTAGGCAAGGGTAATTTCAGTGTAGGAAAGGATGAAACAGCGTCTGTGGCACCAGTAAGTACAGATAGCAGTGTAAATCCCCTGGCACAGTCCCCGCAGCCGGACAACTTTCTCACGGTTTCTGGAAGGAAAGGCTGTAGGAACGCTCAACCGGTGTCGCTCATTCAGCCGACAGAAACTTTCAACCGGTTTTCCCCATTAAGCAGCGGGTCGGAGTCAGAGGCCGATTCTTCTCTGGTCTCTACTCCTCCCGTTACGGGGTCTGAGACGCCGAAGCTTCCCACCATTAGCTCTGACAAATTGAAAACTCTAGTCATTGGCGACTCCATTACCCGCAGTATTAGACTTAAAGCGAATCATCCAGCGATCATACACTGTTTACCCGGGGGCAGGGCTACCGACGTTAAGGCTAATCTGAAGATGGTGCTGGCTAAAGCTAAAACTGGCGAGTGTAGAGAGTATAGAGATATTGTTATCCACGTCGGCACCAACGATGTTAGGATGAAACAGTCAGAAATCACCAAGCGCAACATAGCTTCTGCGTGCATATCAGCTAGAAAGATGTGTCGGCATCGAGTAATTGTCTCTGGCCCCCTCCCAGTTAGGGGGAGTGATGAGCTCTACAGCAGAGTCTCACAACTCAATCGCTGGTTGAAAACTGTTTTCTGCCCCTCCCAAAAGTTAGAATTTGGAGATAATTGGCCCTCTTTCTGGGACTCACCCACAAACAGGACCAAGCCTGACCTGCTGAGGAGTGACGGACTCCATCCTAGCTGGAGGGGTGCTCTCATCTTATCTACCAACATAGACAGGGCTCTAACTCCTCTAGCTCCACAATGAAATAGGGTGCAGGCCAGGCAGCAGGCTGTTAGCCAGCCTGCCAGCATAGTGGAGTCTGCCATTAGCACAGTCAGTGTAGTCAGCTCAGCTATCACCATTGAGACCGTGTCTGTGCGTCGACCTAGGTTGGGCAAAACTAAACATGGCGGTGTTCGCCTTAGCAATCTCACTAGGATAAAGACCACCTCCATTCCTGTCATTACTGAAAGAGATCATGATACCTCACATCTCAAAATAGGGCTACTTAATGTTAGATCCCTTACTTCAAAGGCAATTATAGTCAATGAACTAATCACTGATCATAATCTTGATGTGATTGGCCTGACTGAAACATGGCTTAAGCCTGATGAATTTACTGTTTTAAATGAGGCCTCACCTCCTGGATACACTAGTGACCATATCCCCCGTGCATCCCGCAAAGGCGGAGGTGTTGCTATCATTTACGATAGCAAGTTTCAATTTACAAAAAAAAAAATTACATTTTCGTCTTTTGAGCTTCTAGTCATGAAATCTATGCAGCCTACTCAATCACTTTTTATAGCTACTGTTTACAGGCCTCCTGGGCCATATACGGCGTTTCTCACTGAGTTCCCTGAATTCCTATCGGACCTTGTAGTCATAGCAGATAATATTCTAATCTTTGGTGACTTTAATATTCACATGGAAAAGTCCACAGACCCACTCCAAAAGGCTTTCGGAGCCATCATCGACTCAGTGGGTTTTGTCCAACATGTCTCTGGACCCACTCACTGTCACAGTCATACGCTGGACCTAGTTTTGTCCCATGGAATAAATGTGCTTAATGTTTTTCCTCATAATCCTGAACTATCGGACCACCATTTTATTACGTTTGCAATTGCAACAAATAATCTGCTTAGACCCCAACCAAGGAACATCAAAAGTCGTGCTATAAATTCACAGACAACACAAAGATTCCTTGATGCCCTTCCAGACTCCCTCTGCCTACCCAAGGACGCCAGAGGACACAAATCAGTTAACCACCTAACTGAGGATCTCAATCTAACCTTGCGCAATACCCTAGATGCAGTTGCACCCCTAAAAACAAAAAAAATGTCTCATAAGAAACTAGCTCCCTGGTACACAGAAAATACCCGAGCTCTGAAGCAAGCTTCCAGAAAACTGGAACGGAAATGGCGCCACACCAAACTGGAAGTCTTCCGACTAGCTTGGAAGGACGGTACCGTGCAGTACCGTAGAGCCCTTACTGCTGCTCGATCATCCTATTTTTCTAACTTAATTGAGGAAAATAAGAACAATCCGAAATTCCTTTTTAATACTGTCGCAAAGCTAACTAAAAAGCAGCATTCCCCAAGAGAGGATGACTTTCACTTTAGCAGTGATAAATTCATGAACTTCTTTGAGGAAAAGATTATGATTATTAGAAAGCAAATTACGGACTCCTCTTTAAACCTGCGTATTCCTCCAAACCTCAGTTGTCCTGAGTCTGCACAACTCTGCCAGGACCTAGGATCAAGAGAGACGCTCAAGTGTTTTAGTACTATATCTCTTGACACAATGATGAAAATAATCATGGCCTCTAAACCTTCAAGCTGCATACTGGACCCTATTCCAACTAAACTACTGAAAGAGCTGCTTCCTGTGCTTGGCCCTCCTATGTTGAACATAATAAACGGCTCTCTATCCACTGGATGTGTACCAAACTCACTAAAAGTGGCAGTAATAAAGCCTCTCTTGAAAAAGCCAAACCTTGACCCAGAAAATATAAAAAACTATCGGCCTATATCGAATCTTCCATTCCTCTCAAAAATTTTAGAGAAGGCTGTTGCGCAGCAACTCACTGCCTTCCTGAAGACAAACAATGTATACGAAATGCTTCAGTCTGGTTTTAGACCCCATCATAGCACTGAGACGGCACTTGTGAAGGTGGTAAATGACAGAGGCTCTGCATCTGTCCTCGTGCTCCTAGACCTTAGTGCTGCTTTTGATACCATCGATCACCACATTCTTTTGGAGAGATTGGAAACCCAAATTGGTCTACACGGACATGTTCTGGCCTGGTTTAGATCTTATCTGTCGGAAAGATATCAGTTTGTCTCTGTGAATGGTTTGTCCTCTGACAAATCAACTGTAAATTTCGGTGTTCCTCAAGGTTCCGTTTTAGGACCACTATTGTTTTCACTATATATTTTACCTCTTGGGGATGTTATTCGAAAACATAATGTAAACTTTCACTGCTATGCGGATGACACACAGCTGTACATTTCAATGAAACATGGTGAAGCCCCAAAATTGCCCTCGCTAGAAGCATGTGTTTCAGACATAAGGAAGTGGATGGCTGCAAACTTTCTACTATTAAACTCGGACAAAACAGAGATGCTTGTTCTAGGTCCCAAGAAACAAAGAGATCTTCTGTTGAATCTGACAATTAATCTTAATGGTTGTACAGTCGTCTCAAATAAAACTGTGAAGGACCTCGGCGTTACTCTGGACCCTGATCTCTCTTTTGAAGAACATATCAAGACCATTTCAAGGACAGCTTTTTTCCATCTACGTAACATTGCAAAAATCTGAAACTTTCTGTCCAAAAATGATTGAAAAAATTGAAATGAAAAATTAATCCATGCTTTTGTCACTTCTAGGTTAGACTACTGCAATGCTCTATTTTCCGGCTACCCGGATAAAGCACTAAATAAACTTCAGTTAGTGCTAAATACGGCTGCTAGAATCCTGACTAGAACCAAAAAATTTGAACATATTACTCCAGTGCTAGCCTCTCTACACTGGCTTCCTGTCAAAGCAAGGGCTGATTTCAAGGTTTTACTGCTAACCTACAAAGCATTACATGGGCTTGCTCCTACCTATCTCTCTGATTTGGTCCTGCCGTACATATCTACACGTACGCTACGGTCACAAGACGCAGGCCTCCTAATTGTCCCTAGAATTTCTAAGCAAACAGCTGGAGGCAGGGCTTTCTCCTATAGAGCTCCATTTTTATGGAACGGTCTGCCTACCCATGTCAGAGAC
>NC_034175.2:70593577-70678577 GCF_002021735.2 Oncorhynchus kisutch | reverse complement strand
TCTACCTCCATCTCTACTCCCAATATTTCCCCCTTCTCTCTCTGCTCCTCCCTCCCTCCCTCCCTTGCCCTGTGTAGGGTGCTGTCTTTCGGTGTCCTGACTCTCTGTGGTAACTAAAGATCCAATGGCACTTATCGTAAGAGTAGGAGTGTTAACTCCAGTATCCTAGCCCTCATACCATCATGGCCCCCTAATCATCCTCAGCTTCCAATCTAACGTAGGCTAATGTGATTATCATGAGGTTGTAAGTAACAAGAACATTTCCCAGGACATAGACATATCTGATATTGGCAGAAAGCTTAAATTATTGTTAATCTAACTGCACTGTCCAATTTGTATTATCTTTTACCAGATATATTGTCTTGTTTTCTCCTACATTCCTTTAACATTTCCACAAACTTCCAAGTGGTTCGTTTCAAATGGTTGAAAGAATATGCATATCCTTGCTTCAGGGCCTTAGATACAGGCAGTTAGATTTTGTTATGTCATTTTAGGTGAAAATTGAAAAAAAAGGGGCCAATCCTTAAGCATTTGAACCAATCAGTTGTGTTGTGACAAGGAAGGGGTGGTATACAGAAGATAGCCCTATTTGGTAAAATACCAAGTCCATATTATGGCAAGAACAGCTCAAATAAGCAAAGAGAAACAACAGTGTATCATTACTTTAAGACATGAAGGTCAGTCAGTATGGAACATTTCAAGAACTTTGAAAGTTGCTTCAAGTGCAGTCGCAAAAACCATCAAACGCTATGATGAAACTGGCTCTCATGAGGACTGCCACAGGAAAGGAAGACCCAGAGTTACCTCTGCTCCAGAGGATAAATTCATTAGACTTAACTGCACCTCAGATTGCAGCTCAAATAAATTACAGACACATCTCAACATCAACTGTTCAGAGGAGACTGCGTGAATCAGGCCTTTATGGTCAAATTGCTGCAAAGAACCCACTACTAAAGGACAACAATAATAAGAATTGACTTGCTTGGGCCAAGAAACATGAGCAATGGACATTAATGGACATTAGACGGATATACATCTGTCTTTTGGTTTGATTGGTCCAAATGTGAGATTTATGGTTCCAATCGGCATGTCTTTGAGAACCACTGTGTCTTTGAGAGATGCAGAGTAGGTGAACGGATGATCTCCGCATGTGTGGTTCATACAGTGAAGCATGGAGGAGGTGGTGTGATGGTGTGGGAGTGATTTTCTGGTGACACTTTTGGTGATTTATTTAGAATTCAAAGTACACTTAACCAGCATGGCTACCACAGCATTCTGCAGCATTAAGCCATCCCATCTGGTTTGCGCTTAGTGGGACTATCATTTGTTTTTCCACAGGACAATGACCCGAAACAGTTTTATAAATACAAGAGATTGTGTGTGAGAGAAATTGTTAGTGGGAAAATGTTAGTTAAAGAATTCACCTTAAGCATTAAAGGTACACTATGCAGAAATTGCTCTGTAATTTCCTGGTTGCTAAAATTCTAATAATTTTCCTTTTTCAGTTTATGTGACAAAACAAGCAAGTAGAGTGTAGAGAATCATTTTACCATTTTAACCCCTGTGAAATATACTCTCCATAACCAGAAATATTGTATTTTCAGCTGAAAGTAAATGTAGCAAAAACTCAGTCCGGGAAGCATAGAAATAGTGTACATTGAACATATCTACTGCTTCTTAGACTTGCTATCAATGAGAATGACAGGTCTGTAACTTCCATTTCTATGTGAATTTCATCAGGTCACCCAAAAAGTTACATATTGCAGCTTTAAGTAAGCTGTGTAATTGAGGTCTTAAGAAATAACCAGAAAATAAATAACACCTCAACTCAAATGAGAAAGGTTAAAATGGTGAGTGCTTAGTTGGTAATTAACTTCAGCTCAATTGGTAATTATCTTCAGCTTAGTTTGGTAATTAACTTCAGCTTAGTTGGTAATCATCTTCAGCTTAGTTGGTAATTATCTTCAGCTTAGTTGGTAATTAACTTCAGCTTAGTTGGTAATTAACTTCAGCTTAGTTGGTAATTAACTTCAGTTGCACTTGATGACATATTCATGGGAGGAGAACAATGACAAGAGACAAATATGCATGCAGATATGTGTACACACACACACACACACACAGACTGGGAGGTCCCAGCGTAGTCCGGGTTAGGGAGTGTTTGGCTGGTAGGGAAATCCTTGTCTCATCGCGCACCAGCGACTCTTGTGGTGGACTGGGCGCAGAGCACGCTAACCAAGGTTGCCAGATGCACGGTGTTTCCTCTGACACATTGGTGCGGCTGGCTTCCGGGTTGGAGGGCGCTGTGTTAAGAAGCAGTGCGGCTTGGTTGGGTTGTGTATCGGAGGACGCGTGTTAGGGTGCAGCTCTCAGCCTTTCAATCTCTCCCGAGCACGTACGACAATTTTTTGGCAAAGACTCCAGTCACCCAAGTCATATACCTTTCTCTCTGCTATCGCACAGCAAGCGATCTAGGTCCAAAAGGCTCCTTAACAGCTTCTACCCCAAGGCATGAGACTGTTGAACAAATAATCAAATGGCCACCCAGACTATTTACATTGTCCCCACTGCCCTGTCACTTTGTTTTTACATTGCTGCTATTCACTGTTTATTATCTATGCATAGTCACTTTACCCAAAGCTACATGTACAAATTACTTCAATTAACCTGTACCCCCGCACATTGACTCGGTACCGGTACCCCCTGTACATAGCCTCATTATTGTTAGATTAGTATTTTTTCTTACTTTAGTTAATTTGGTACATATTTTCTTAACTCTATTTTCTTAAAACGGCGTTGTTGGTTAAGGGCTCATAAGTAACCATTTCACGATAAGGTCTACAACTCTTGTATTCGCTGCATTAGACAAATACAATTCAATTTGATCTTTACTTTTACTCAAGTATGACAACTGAGTACTTTTTCCACCACTGCTGGTAATTGTGTGTTTTGGTTAGGATGTGGTGCCTACCACAATGGGAGGAGCTGTAGGAGAGGCCTCGGTGTGTGGTGTTTGGCTGAGTCAGGCTTCGTGGGCCAAGGAGCGGAGAGAGCGATGGGGTTTAGGCCCAGCCGGTCCCAGGTGCAGCCTATTAAAGGATCCAGCTGAACCCCAGGTGCAGCCTATTAAAGGATCCTGCTGGACCCCAGGTGCAGCCTATTAAAGGATCCTGCTGGACCCCAGGTGCAGGCTATTAAAGGATCCTGCTGGACCCCAGGTGCAGCCTATTAAAGGATACATTTGAACCCCAGGTGCAGCCTCCCCATAAATTAGCTTTACAATGTAAAATCATGGCCCCCTGTCGCAACCATGACATCAATTAAGTGTCACATAATTCCCTCCCTGTTCTCTTAACTGGTCGCACATGGACCAGCTTAGCAAAGTTAGTGTCAAACAGTTGCCTGTTGAGTCATGTTTGGGAGGTACAATCGTGTTTTTTATTTAGCGGTTTCCCAGGCCCTTACAGTATGTGCCATCTTTGGTTAAACAAATATTTGTTTTCATTTGGAGTGAATATCATCTACCTGCTGTTTTAGTTAACATCCTGAATAAGATGCATGAACCAATCAAATCTCAGGCCGGTATTTATTAATTTGCAAATATGGGAGTTTCCGGGTAGTGCTTTCAGAATTGCATTTGATTTTTACAGCAGCACTTCTCACAAGGAGGAAGATGATACATTTAAAAGTTGTTTATGTTGTTGCGTGCGCTGGGTGAATTCTCAGCCAGGTTTGCCATAAGAACTGAGTGGACCATGCCACCGCACTGCCAGTTTCTAAAACTGTTTTACTGCAAATAAATAAAAGATAGTGTCAGTAGAAACTAATAGGGAACACATATTATTTGATTTATTTAATTTGATAGTTATTTCTTATCAGTATCTGTCACACTCTGACCATAGTTTGCTTTGTATGTTTCTATGTTTTGTTTGGTCAGGGTGTGATCTGAGTGGGCATTCTATGTTGGATGTCTAGTTTGTCTGTTTCTGTGTTTGGCCTGATATGGTTCTCAATCAGAGGCAGGTGTTAGTCATTGTCTCTGATTGGGAGCCATATTTAGGTAGCCTGTTTTGTCATTGTGGGTGTCTATGTCTAGTTGCATGTTAGAACTATGTTTCATTAGCAGTCACGGTCATTTGTTAGCTTGTTCAGTTTCATTCAATAAAAGAATGCATTCATACCACGCTGTGCTTTGGTCTGCTTCATACGACAAACGTGAAAGTATCAAACACAACGTCGGGTACCGCCAGCCATTGTGCTGTCCTGTGGGTGTCTTAAAGTGGTGTATTCCCTAGTTGCCATAGATATTACCATTATTCATCATTGGAAAGGAAAGGGGAAACCTTGTCAGTTGTACAACTGAATGCATTCAACTGAAATGTGTCTTCCGTATTTAAGCCAAGCCCTCTAAATCCGAGAGGGGCGGGGGGCTGCCTTAATTGGAAATAAACGGCGCCGGGGGAACAGTGAGTTAACTGCCTTGCTCAGGGGCAGAACAACAGATTTTTACCTTGGCAGTTAACCCACTGGCCAGCAACCTTTCGGTTACTGGCCCAATGCTCTAACCACTAGGCTATCTGCTGCCCCATTGGACAAACCTTTGAGTTTGAATGGAGCTGTGGATTTTCAAAGAGTCCCAGAGAGACAGAAACTATTTCCGGAAGCCATGGCATCTAAATGTAGAACCATCATGATGTTCTTGGGAGCAGGCAAATTGTAACAGGATCTTTCAACGACACACAAACATGTAACCTGGGTGTCTGATTGTCAATCAGTATTTTGTTCTTGTTGCTTTTTCATGGTATGCACACACTCTCACACCCTTACTCTTACAATAAGTACCATTCCATACACACCTTTTCCAGATCATTGCCATTTAGTTATTTACCAGTCTAGACTGTATGAACACAGGAAATGCTAATCACAGCTTAAACATGTCGTCAAAGCTAAAACAATAGGTGTGTATAAGGGATAAGGATCAAGACAAGTTCCTGCATTAGCTTTTTGTTGGAGGAGTTGTGTTTAGACATGGTCAGTCTGAACTGTAGAACATACATATTATAATGGTGAGATCGCTTCCAATTGAGAAATAGACACCCATCTAGACTACACTAAATACACCTGACTGCCTCGACAAGTGAGGCGAAATGAATGCAATCATGTGTAGCATATAGCCTGCAGCTCAACACAAGCAAATAAAATGTAACATTTCTCACACTTGGTAAATTCAAAGAGTAATTAGTGTGCGTAAAGTAAGCAAATATTGAGGGGTATCATCAACCGCCATGCCTCTTTCACACCCAAGGCCAACCTTACATGAATGAGGTGCATGCTGGTACTGGATGACTAAATGACTACTGTGCACAACGTGGACACGAATACAAAGAGTTAGGTGGGTGATGTAATGATCGTAATCTTGATTATATCCGCTGTTGATGTACGTGTGATTGATTTTGTGAGGGATTTATCTCCTCAATCTATGAATGGATTATCAGCATGGAGTGTTTACATTGAAATGTGTGTACACATAACAAAGTATGGGCTTATTTTCACAGTTTACAAATGGTAATGTGGAAATAAACGTGGCGATGTGAACGAGGTCAAAATATGAATCTATATTCAAAGCCTTTAATACTGCTTCGCCGATGCAGACTGCAGATGATCTCTGCGGGTTTATAATGTAAGGGATGCACAAGTCCGTCATAACTGGCAACACTTTTCAATTGATAACGTATGTTTTGACAGTGTGTTTAAACCGTATGGGATCAAATTCTGCATGGCCCCTGATTTAGACCAAGCAGATATTAGACATATTTTGCTGTATGTAAAGAATCGGCACCACTGTATTCTGTAAGGCCTAGGATTTACACCTTCACCTCAAACCTCATCATCTGCAGTAATAATATATTATCTTGAAGTACACATGTGCCTAGTTATATCTGCTGCCTAACAGTAAGTAAAACCATAAAACCATACACTCAGAAATGAGTACTTCCCAAACCCTGACTGTTAGTAAAACCATATGGAAGTGGAGATACATAGATATTTGTAGCTTTACAGTTTGTAAAGTTATTACTTCGCATGGTATCAAAGCAACTAAGGACACCACTAACCGCTAACAAAAGAGTATTTAATTATACTGAATGTTTTTCTACGGCAAACTTTTTCCAGGATATTTTAAGGTGATTAACGTTTTGCTTGTACTTGCTTGTAGTTGCGAAATACTATCATTGCTTTGGCGTTCTGTCTAACAAAAGCCTAACATGATCAAACTGTCGTCAGTTTCGTCCCTTTCCATTACAACCTTGAATAAATGAACAATAAATAAACAACCAAACATCAAGTCAACAACAGTCATGAATGTGGTTAATGAACCATCAGCTGTTGCATAGTACGATGAGTATACCAAACATTAAGAACACCTTACTAATATTAATTTTGCACCTATTTTGCCTTCAGAACAGCTTCAATTCGTTGGGGAATTGACTCTACAAGGTGTCGAAAGCGTTCCATAGGGATGCTGGCCCATGTTGACTCCAGTGCTTTCCACAGTTGTGTCAAATTGGCTGTATGTCCTTTGGGTGGTGGACCATTCTTGATACACACGGGAAACTGTTCAGTGTGAAAAACCCAGAAACATTTGTCTTGCCCATTCACCCTCTGAATGGCACTTATACACAATCCATGTGTCCTTTTTCTCGAGGTTTAAAAATCAGTATTTAACCTGTCTCCTACGCTGATTGAAGTGGATTTAACAAGTGACATCAATAAGGGATCATATCTTTCACCTGGATTCACCTGGTCAGTTTATGTCATGGAAAGAGCAGGTGTTCTTAATGTTTTGAAACACTCAGTAGTTTGGTATTTGGTATTTTATTAGGATTAGGATTGCGATATAGGCCAGTATATTGTAGCAAAGTAGTTGACATTGAGAAACGCCAGTATATTGTAGCAATCAGCAAGGCAGTGCAGCTGTCTACAAAGAGAGCAGCTTTTCCACGTGACCTCTGTTACGCATACTTCACACACACACACCTGAAACCGCTTAGCCTTATCAGGGGGATGACTACTGACGGCTCCTCCATGTACACACACACACACACACACACACACACACACACACACACACACACACACACACACACACACACACACACACACACACACACACACACACACACACACACACACACACACACACACACACACACACACACACACACACACACAGTGGAAGGGCCATGAAGTCTTTCTCCCCCTCCTCTCAGCAATCCATCTTTGCTCGGTAAACAGCCCTTTTCACAGAGTGAGGAATGGTGTAAGAAGGTGTTAATCATGAGATCTCTACCCCTCAGGCATCTTGTTAACACCAGGTCTTCGACTACCTCCTTATCATGGTCATTCGTCCCTTCACTGGTAGTGGTTATGGTTGGGATGTGGTGGATGGACTGGACACATACTGTACAGCTGTAGTTCGCCAACTGACTACCGTGGGACAGGGGCACTACTTAGACCGGACACACAGAATGCAGTCGAAGTGGAAGATGTATCTGTCCTTTCATCTGTGGGTGTTGGCGTTCTGCCTAAACCATATGTCTTCTGGAGTCAGCCACTTTATCTGCAAATCAATCACATTTCTTAATGTAGCAGCATTTTAGAAAGATCTGGGCCTGGACCCCAGGTGGATTGTGTGAATACACTGGGTATTCCAATTGGACATAGTGAATCCATTTGTCTTGAAAGCATTAGCTGCACAATTGTAGGCTGAAATTGAAATTGGCCACAGCGAATTGTATTTTATTTGCAATGACTGCTGTTGAGTCCGATAGGCTCTCAGTTAAAATGAACCAAGCAGTGAAAATGACAGATCTCACTTAAAAACAAAAGACAATAAATGTTGGGGTAAACTCATTGTCAGACAATTCTGCTCTAAGGACGCATCAGCAAAACTTTCACATGGGAGCATGACATGAATGTGACGATTGTGCAAATTCTTCAGGATAACAACGGAATACATTAAACACCTGTAGACTACATGCAGAATGAGGTTGTTCCTTTTACAACTCAATTGTCTTCTCAGAATGTTCCATCTTTTGGTCAATGTTTTCTCTGTAGTCCCAGTCCTTCGCTAAGTAATTCAAATGTACTGTTCAGGGATGAAAAAAACCTGAGGCAATGTGACATAAATCCGACTGATCCTCTGATACAACTAACCCCCCTCAACCTTTATTGAAAGTTTGACATCAAAGTAGTGCCTCTGGTTGGTGATTCATATGCTGTCATGATACGATAGACACTCATGGAACTCATTCTGGCTGGCTTTTTGAAGAGGTATAGGCACTATGGTTACTCACACATGAAAGAGCCAGAGCACGTGTGTCACCCCTGAGAATGGAGCCACTCGTTAAGGTAGACACTGTTACTCGGACATAACTTCAACCGTATTGGTTTTACTCTTTGTATGAAGACAAGTGTCTCTGAGACTGCTGGACTGCACTATGGCCGCTCATTGTTTGAGTTGGTCTGCTTTCACTTTAGCAAATGCAATCAGTCAATGTGGTAGCTGAATCTCAAAAAAAATTCCTGACTGATTAACAGAAGCTTTTTGGAAATATAGAACATAGTTTCTTTGATAATGGTTTGACGTGCAATTCATACAGCGTCTCGTTCCATCTAGTTGATTTGAAATAAAACTTCTTTTTTTTATGGATTGTCCACATAATCAAACAAAAGTATGTGTGTTTGAGGCCTGGATGCAGCACTTATTCCACACGGACCAGAGCCTCTGTGTTTGTGCTCCGTGTTACAATGCAGTACATGCTCTCACGTATGAATCATTACTTTGGGTGTTTAGAGTCAAGTCTCAGTGCTGATGGGTGGAAGAAGTCTCTCTCTCACACACACACACACACACACACAGACACACACACACGCACACACACACACACACACACACACACACACACACACACACACACACACACACACACACACACACACACACACACACACACACACACACACACACACACACACAGCATTTGCCTGGTCTGACGTGTAGATGAGGAGCTGGGGTGTGTTTTGGGTTACGCACTCTACACTCTTCTGAGTCATAGGTCATAACCCCTGGGAGGAGGTAGAAGGGAGTGCTTCTTTTGTCTAACGTTTGTCTTGGATGCACCAGGCTGTAGTCCAGCCGTCAGACACTAGCAGGACAGCTGGTGGAGACTGACCAGCGCAGTTCCTGGAGAAAAGAGTGAGAACCGGCTTTAAATGTTCAGGGCGGATAGTTTGTCACCTCCCCTGTGTGTGGTGGAGGTCCTCCAAGAAGTTGTTACAGTAGACTTTTCCTCTGTGAAACAGAATCCCTTCGTTTATTTCAGAGTGCACATTTAATTAGTATGACACAATGACAGGGTGCCGAGGACGGAGCCAAGTGGCGCGCCCATACATGGATTCCGGACATACCAGTGGTGTCGGGCGATAATATTTGACGGACCCTGGAAAATCCTGGAGGCTAAGCTGTCAGTTTAGACACCACAAACAGGTTTCCAACCAACTAAGGAACAGAGGAACTCCCATTGGATCAGATTCTTTCCTGAGTGGTTTTCCCAAATCAATGTTATACCAGCTAATGAGGCCCAGACTTTTACAATGTATATAACAAATAACAAAATACCAAGCCCATTTACTAAAGGTCCTACGATCAACAACATAATAATGTCAATCTTAAGGAAAATAACTCATTGGAATTGCTGGACCCTTTTCTTCTCATGAATTTGTAGGGTGAGAAACAAGACAAACTCTCTCCCACTTTCCCAGGCCTGTGAACCATGTGGACAGACAGACAAACACTGTGTTCGTACCGACAGACTGAGAGCACGTGTGAAAATGACACTTCCCCCTGAGCAGCCATCACATAGCAAGTCTCTCAAAGCCTGCGCCAAGATCAATTTCCATCAAAGGTCCAGTGGGACCAGTATCCCGCCATTTCTTGGAGACGAGTCAAGTCTTCCTTGAAGTGAAGGGAGCCAGGCTGTAAATGTATTATCTATAACAGAAGACATTACAGAGTTTTGTCATGTTTGTGCAGAAGTTCTCAAGGTCTTGTCACCATGGGCGAAATACAAAATGAAGCTTTCGTTGTCTTGCGATCCAAAATACACAAATTTAATTATTTCAACCCCTGACATCCATGTACTGTGACTACCTCCCTGGCATTTATAAACGTTTCATATTAAATTGAGGCCCACAGTTCCTTTGGAGGGGATGTAAGACCACAATTATTAGCTGACTCAGTGAATTATTTTTTAATGGCTATCAGACTTTCACCAGACTTTAACGACGCGAGGTATGACACTGTCAGTAAAGGTTTTTTTCGGGTGTGTGTACCGTTAGTGCAGTCAAGCATAACCAACCGGACCCCCTCCTATAATGCTCTGTGAATTACTTATAATCAAAACATATCTGTCAATAAAGTTATTGGTGTAAGGCACCTTTCACACACTAAAACATGTAACTTCAAGTATTACATCAGTCAAAGAGATTGGAAGCGTACAAATAGCCCCCTGGCTTTATATCCTACAGACTTCACCTGGGCATGGTGTTAGACAAGCAGGTCTATCCCAGTCTTTCACACCTCTTCAACCTGATTGAGAGAGCAAGAGACAGAGGGAGGGAGAGAGAGAGAGAGAGAGAGGGAGGCAGAGAGAGCGCAATAAAGTTGAAAGCCCCTTAAATTGAAAAATTGAAATTGAAATTGAAAATTTCGAGAAACACCCATTATAATGATGACATCTTACACTGGCCCTCCATGGCCTCGAACCCTGGGAGTAGGCGGCTTCACTTCCCCTCGCAGCATGCACATCCCTGTCTTTTCCCATCATGATGTCATCACAATGTCACCCGCCAGGAGCCTGCTCCTTTCAGCTTTCAGGAGGTCAGCAGGCAAACAATTGAAAAGAAAAACAGCATGGAGAGAGAGAGAGAGAGAGAGAGAGAGAGAGAGAGAGAGAGAGAGAGAGAGAGAGAGACTGAAAACACAAACAGACAGTGCAGGAAGGGAGAAAGAAAGTGGGTTATTTCCTCTAGAGTTTGTTTAAGAGAATAGGACACTCCTCTGGATGCTTTGATATGCCCGGGACTTTCTTGTTGGGGGTTTGATGAGAGTCCATCTCATGTCTCTCTTTGGTAGGATGCTGTTGGGGTTTTGATGAGAGTCCAGCCCATGTCTCTCTTTGGTCAGGTTCTGTTGGGGTTTTGATGATAGTCCAGCCCATATCTCACATTGGTCGGGTTTTGTGGACTTTAAGATTACATATACAGTTTGAGTTGCTATAAGGGGATGTCCTGAAAATGAAAGCAAAGGGAATATTGGATTTCGGCCTGCCGTATTCAGATTAAAGACAACTGCAAATTTCAACTGGCCCTTCCTTTTCTCAACCTAAAGAACTACTGTTTTCTTTAAAGTTGTATTGCGTGGATATTACGAATTATCATGTTAAACATTTATCTAAAGTGATAATTTTGTATGCCGATTTCATTTTTTAAAATCTTATATTTCGAATGTAATTGGAAAAGTATGTTTCCGCAACTATGACTATTGAATAGAATGGCTCATTCAATTTTTCCTCTGTTAAATTGATAGGCTCATATCATGTACTATATAGCTTGGAGTTACATGACTTGCAACAATTTAACGGTTGGTACCCAAATGTACGCCATTGTCTGCCCAGACTGTATTATATGGAATCACAGGATGTTTAAGGCTGTCTTATGTTGTTGCAAGTCAAAGGCATTAAATATCCTTCAGTAAATGTTCTTTGCTCCCATAAGACAAGTGAATATACTCCTGCGTGACTGCACAGGGGAGATAACTTAGGGGCTTGGACATCAGATCCAGGAAATATATGGTACCCTTTGACCTGGCATACCTAGCAGAAGTTTAACTCTGGATATAACAACGGGCTGAGGCCAATTCTGGATGAGACCTGCCTTTACAAGGCTTTACAAGGCTTCCACCAGCACCCTCTATATCCCATTTGATACATAGTGTTTTGCAAGTCTACCCATGTTTGCTCTTGATTTAAGACCCAAGGCTTGTTTGAAGCCAAGAGACACGAATGGGATACAGAGAGAGGTCCCACAATTCAGCCAAGAAAAAAAGCAGACAGTGAGGTTGTACTCCAATGCCTGCAAATGTATGAGAAAATTGGTACTGAACCTGGCAGTGAGCCTCATTTACACAGGTATAGTGTGTACCTAACTACCAAACTCAAAGTTAGGTTAAGACAAAATCAGTCTTGCCCTGACTACAACACCTGGGCTAGCATTCTTCAAAAACGTACAAGAAGAGAGTGTACAATCAGGATATTAAATCTGAGCCCTAGATCAGAGAGATGCTGTGGTAGGAGACACAGATATAAACTGGACAAAAGAGAGACAAAGCTGTTTTGAAACTAGCATGACTAGCATGGCTTATGTAGATTCCAGTGGTCAAATGACAGCATTGTGTTTCTGAGAATTTACATAAACTTTGTCAGGCTACAATCTGTATGATGAATCCAAATATGTGTTCAACAATTACATTTTACGAAATTGTTGTTCTAAGTTGTTGTGATAGTCTTTTTGAAGATCCTACATCTCTGATCTTACTCCCGAAAAGAACTTAATGTTCAGTACAGTATGTTCGCTGTGGAAACTCACAGGTATTAGTCAGATTACATCACATGTTTGTAATTGGAGCTAAGTACCTTGCTGCACAAGGTTCTCAGACTATCGATAGAAGCATCATTATCGCCTGTTTATGAGCCCATCTTACCTTGGGATAATGAGAGTTCCTAATCACTCCCAACATCACACGATTAACTGGAATACAACCAACTAATCTGGAGAGAGAAAGTAATGAAAACCCAAATTAGGAAGGGTTTTAATGAGAATAGTAAATGTAGGCTAACTTGGAAACTGCATGTGTGTTGGAGGGTTTGAATTAAGAAACCCTTCTCACCTTAAACCAGAAGTTTACGTTGAGAAATGCAGAGTCGGCGCAATCAGATTGTCTCCCTCTCCCCCACCTTACCACAAACCACATGCTGCAAGCCTTCAGAAAACACCTGTCCCCTCACCATTCAGCCAACCGAACATTGAGCAATCGCACAAAACCCCATTATGTTGGAGCCAGAGTAATTTACAAGCTGGATCAGATATACCTAGAGCCTCGGCTCTAATCTCTGCCCAGAATCACTCAGGCATTCAAACCCTCATTGCCCCTATTCTTGTCAGCTGCTAAAATAAAATAATGTATATAGTGTTTCACCATTGAGTCTATTCCCAGCTAGAACATTTAGTTCCTTGGAAGTTGTGGAACTGTATGTTTTTGTTTGAAGAAGTAACATTTTGCCTTTCCTGGGAACGTTTATCTTTAGGTTGCAGGGAGATTCTAGGAGCATTTTACTGGAAGGTTTTATTAACCCTGAGAACAGAAATTACAGGTTATTTGGAGGTTTTACTAACTCTGAGAACAGAAATGACAGGTTATTTGGAGGTTTTATTAGCCCTGAGAACAGAAATTACAGGTTATTTGGAGGTTTTATTAGCCCTGAGAACAGAAATTACAGGTTATTTGGAGGTTTTATTAGCCCTGAGAACAGAAATGACAGGTTATTTGGAGGTTTTATTAACCCTGAGAACAGAAATGACAGGTTATTTGGAGGTTTTATTAGCCCTGAGAACAGAAATGACAGGTTATTTGGAGGTTTTATTAACCCTGAGAACGGAAATTACAGGTTATTTGGAGGTTTTATTAACCCTGAGAACGGAAATTACAGGTTATTTGGAGGTTTTATTAACTCTGAGAACAGAAATTACAGGTTATTTGGAGGTTTTATTAACCCTGAGAACAGAAATGACAGGTTATTTGGAGGTTTTTGAATAACCTCCTTAAAACTTTCACAGGATGTTTCCAATAAGACTTTTAATAACACTGCTAGCTTATTTTCGGTTAACTTTTTGAACTCCAAGCACAGATAGAAATAAATTCATGCGAACACATATTATTATTATTTTTACTGTGACATGGCTTCATTGAGATTTTAAGTAGTCCACTGCTCCACCAGGATGTAGCAAGCAGTCCATGTTTTTACGCATACTAATATGTACTGTACATGTAGGTAGAGTTAAAGTGACACACAAATAAACACAATTCTAAAAGTAAAAGAATGGAATTAAGAAAAATATAAATATTATGACGAGCAATGTAGGCATTGCATTGACTAGAATACTGTAGAATACAGTATACAGTATATACATATGAAATTACTAAAACACTATGTAAGCATTATTAAAGTGACCTGTGTTCCATTATTAAAGTGGTCAGTGATTCCATGTCTATGTATATAGGGCAGCAGCCTCTACGGTGCAGGGTTGAGTAACTGAGTGGTAGACAGCGAGTGACAGTGACTAAGTTCAGGGCAGGGTACTTGGTGGAGGCCAGCTAGTGATGGCTATTTAACAGTCTGATGGCCTTGAGATGGAAGCTGTTTTTCAGTCTCTCTGTCCCAGCTTTGATGTACCTGTACTGACCTTACCTTCTGGTTGATGTCCTTGATGATCTTTTTAGCCTTCCTGTGACATCGGGTGCTGTAGGTATCCTGGAGTGCAGGCAGTGTGCCCCCAGAGATACTTTGGGAAGACGACACCACCTCCCTGTAGTTGCAAGCGGTGCAGTTGCCATACCAGGTGGTGATACAATCCGACAGGATCCTCTCAATAGTGCATCTGTAAAAGTTTGTGAGGGTCTTAGGTCCTTCGTTTTGTTGACATTGAGGGAAAGGTTATTTTCCAGGTAATACTCCACCAGGACCCTCACCTCCTCCCTATAGGATGTCTCGTCATGGTTGGTAATCAGGACTACTACTATTGTGTCTTCTGCAAAGTTGATGATTAAGTTGGAGGCGTGCATGGCCACGCAGTCATGGGTGAACAGGGACTACAGGAATGGGATGAGCATGCACCCTTGTGGGGTGCCTTTGTGGAGGTGTTGTTTCCTACCGTCATAACCTGGTGGGCGGCCTATCAGGAAGTCCAGGACCCAGTTGGACAGGCTGGGATTCAGACCTAGAGCCACAAGCTTAATGATGAGCTTTGAGGGTACTTTGGTGTTGAAGGCTGAGCTCTAGTCAATGAACAGTATTCTTACATAGGTATTCCTCTTGTCGAGATGGGATAGGGCAGTATGCAGTGCGATGGCGATTGCATCATCTGTGGATCTATTGGGGCGGTATGCAAATTTAAGTGGATCTAGGCTGTCAAGTAAGGTGGATACGATATGATCCTTAACTAGCCTCTCGAAGCACTTCATGATGACAGAAGTGAGTGCTACGGGACGATAGTAATTTTGTTCAGTTACCTTTGATTTCTAGGCTACAGGAAGAATGGTGGACATCTTGAAGCAAGTGGGGACATATTAAATATGTCCGTAAACACTTCAGCCAGCTAGCCTGTGCATGCTCTGAGGACACGGCTAGGGATGCCATGTGGGCCGGCAGCCTTGCGAGGGTTAACACGCTTAAATGTCCTATTCGAATCCTCGGGAGCGGGCCACGTTGGTGGAACTGTGTTACTGTATTCTCAAAGCGGGTGAAGAAGGGGTTTATCTGGTTTTCCCTTTATAAATCCGTGATTGTCTGGAGTCCCTGCCACATACGTCTCATATCTGAGCCGTTGAATTGCGAATCCACTTTGTCTCTATTCAACCAAATTCCCAGTCACTTTATCGTGGTTAAATGTGATAGTTTGCACTTTCAGTTTCGTGCAACTGCTGACATCTATCCACAGTTTTTGTTTTGGGTTGGTTTTAATAGTCACAGTGGAAACAACATCACCTATATACTTCCTGATGAACTCAGTCACCGTGTCAGAGTATACATCAATGTTATTCTCAGTGACAACCTGGGAACATATCCCAGTCTGCCTGATCAAAACAATCTTGAACCATAGATTCCGATTGGTCAGACCAGCATTGAATAGACCTCGTTTGAGTTTGCCTATAGGAAGGGAGGAGCAGAAGGGAGTCGTGATCTGATTTGCAGAAAGGAGGGTGGGGGAGGGCCTTGTAGGCATCCCGTAAGGGAGAGTAACAGTGCTCGAGATTTTTTGAAGTACGAGTACTATATGCAATGTTTTGATAGAACTTCCGTAGCTTTTTCATCAAATGTGCATTTATTGTTGTCCCCAGCTACAATAAATACGGCCTCAGGATATGTAGTTTCCAGTTTTCACAAAGTCCAGTGTAGTTCTTTGAGGGCCGTAGTGGTATCGGCTTGAGGGGGGATATACACAGCTATAACCCAAGAGAATAAGACTATAACCCCATTCAATAAGACTGAATACAGACCAGGCCTCACACAAAATGTAGAAATAGTAGCCTACTTTGACAACAATTCAGTGAATGCAACAAGTATTAGAAAAATACAAATAAAGAGAGATACAAAACACAACAACCGTTCAGAGACAATAAAATATTTGTAGTACAAATTAATATTTCACACTGTCACTTAGTGTTTTCGTTTAGCCAACAACATGTCATGGAACTTCTGGAAGCATGGCCCCATCCTGCAAAGTGGCACAAATCTCCCACTCTTTGCCCTGCGTCCACTCCGAATGCAAACCACATACCCTCTCTTGTGCCCTTCAAACTACCCTTGCTTCCATATGAGTTACAACTCGGTCCACACGCCCTGGTGCCACACTCCTGGCTCCTCTCTTCCTGTCACTGTAGCCATGTCACAAAGTGAAAGCACAAGCTGCATTTTGAATGCCTTTAGGGACCAGTGTCTGGGGATTCTGGGAAAGGGCCTTTGCAGAGTCCCCCACACAATGTCCACAATATTGAGCATACCCCAAAACACATACTTCCACCATTTTCTGCCTGTGTGTTAAACATTGTAATAGCTCCTCAGTTGGTCAAGCTGGTCAACCTTCACTCTCCTCTTCCTCTCTCTCTCCCTCCACTCTCCTCTACTTTATTGTCTTCCTCCTCTTTCCCTCTCCTCTACCTCATCTTCAGTCTCTCCCTCCACTCTCCTCTTGCTCCCCTCCTTCCTCTTCGATCGCATCTCTATCCCTCCAATTGTCTCTGACTCCTCTTCCTCCCTGCCTTTTGCTGCTGAGCCCTGACTTTCCACATCACTTCCCTCCAATCATCCCTGACTCCTCTCCCTCCTGCCTTTTGCTGCTGAGCCCTGACTTTCCACATCACTTCCCTCCAATCATCCCTGACTCCTCTTCCTCCCTGCCTTTTGCTGCTGAGCCCTGACTCTCCACATCACTTCCCTCACTTCACTGACCAAGAGGAACAGAGTAACAGAGGAAGCGGAGCAACAAATAGGATACAATTGTGGTCAGGAACATAATCTCTCTCTCTCACACTGTCCCTCCCTTCCTTCCTCTTTCTTTTTTTCAACCAATCACATACTTTTTTCCTAATAACTGGTTTCCATAATAAATTGTGTGATACAGTTACACGCCTCCCATTCCAGACACACATGCTCTCTCTCCTCCAATCAACTCTTGATTTCTTGCCTGACAGACTAACTACAGAGTTTTCAAATGTTAGCTGATTAGTTACAAAGCTGGAACAGTTTTCAAATAGAAACAAAACAAGCAACTATGTAAACAAATATCCAATTTAATATCAAATGAGCTCCACTGCACAGGCATCTACCCTAACACGACAGCTTAGCTGTCAAATAATAGGAATACGAGGCAATGTATAGCCAATGAATATCTGCACCTAGCAAACACAAAAAACCATAACCTAAGCCCAACAGCTAAACACAAATGACTCTAACCTTCCTTTTGGTGGCTAGTTAGCTGGTTGTATGTATGGCTACCTACTGAAAGTGACAGCTGAGGTTGACGCTTCGTGAGCGCAGCCCAAATTTCCTGCTACACACAACTTTTTTAATTAGTTAGCTAGCTAGCTACATCAAGCAGCTTGGGTCATATGCATATGAATTGCATCAGTAGAAACAAGACTAAACAACCACCTAGTTAGCTGACTATATACAGCTATACCCTGGAACTATTTCCATGAAACAGAGAGCTATCATTCGAGCTCTACCGCTGTTGTGCTTACCTATACCATCCAAGTTATCATGACATGACAAGACTTGCTAATCTGAGAGCTATTTCCCAAATTCCACAGCATCAAACATCGACAACACCAAACGTATATTTGCTGTTCACTTATTTCACCTACCTCAACATCATCACTACCTCGACCTGTCCAAATCCGTATCACCTACCAACATAGCCTATTTTACAGTGAAAAGTCGTGTCCACCTTGGCGTCGTCATTTTGAGTAATGAAGTAAAAAAAATTTTTTTTAAAAGACAAATGACAGCATACCCTGTTTCTGGTTTCTGGTTGATGGCAACAGCCACATGAATGCGACAACAGGTTGTTACCAAGTACATTTTGCGATATTGTCACAGATATTTATTGTTAGAAAAACAAGGCTGTTCTCTGACACTATTGTCATTTAAAGAAAGGCTGTCGACCGCCGTTATGTAGCCCCAGCTCTGAATTAGTAACTGTTCATTTAGTCAATAGCTTAGAAATCAAGGGTTCACCTTAGGGTCGAACCCTTGGGGCCCCCTATGAATTTCACATTTCTCAGTTTAATTGCGAGCCCCTGCCCTATTGTTTTTGCGAGCCTCTGCCATATTTGTCTTCCATGTTGATCTTTCTTGTCAGAAGGCACAGTGTTTTTCGTTTGACTGCTGTGTTGAGTGATTTGGATTATGAAACTGACTGGGCCATGATGAAAGTTTGACCGTCGTTCCAGGTATGATCAGCATGTGGCTCTAGTCTACGTGGCTCCGGAGAATTCCTGGCCCATTGAGTGTTCTCTTGACCCATCCAACTGAGTTCTCACTAGCATTCTGGAGATATGAGTTTCCTTGGATGTGCTCATGAAGTGTACTGTACAGTATATGCATAAATCATGGGACCATTCAGCCCAAACAATTCCTTTCGCTCAGACGCCGGGACCTCCAGCACGTTTGACTTTAATGGTTCAGCTGCAATTCTCCCACAGCTGGCAGGGACAATGGCTGAATATGACCCTCTATGGGGCGTGTAGACAGGTGGATGTTGGGTAAATGAAAAGGGAACATCTCTCCATTGCTGCTCTCATGCATGGAACCAGTGAACTTTAAAGCAGTGCTCTGTTTGAATTCCACATCTTCCTGTTAAAACTGAGTGTTTGTCATTAATATTGATATCAGCATTCAAAAGTGACATACGACTATAAAACTAACATGTATCTAGGCCAAAGGCTCTGTTGAAAGGGTGTGGTGTAGAGTTTGAAATGCTAGTATGCTAGAAGAATGTGGTGTTAGTGTGTTTGGTATGGAAGGGGACACTGGGTGCCTCGGTATGTAGAACCATTGGGTTATTGTTTGCACACAGGCTGATCATCATGTCAGTGCATCAGCTCAGTCTATTTATTTCTCTATCCCCCATCCTTTCCTATCTCCCTTCCTCACCAGAGGAGCTAAGTTCTGAACTTGTCTTGGAATGGAAACGCTTGGGCTTGCCTGGAGTTGCTGGAGATCAGAGGACAGCAGCAGCAGAGACCTATAGGAGAGTCCCAGTCCGGGGAGAGGAGAACTGACACTTGGATGGCTTTCTCCCTCCGTTCTCCTCCAAGCTAAGCATGGGTTAGAGAAGGCAGCAGCACATACTAGAGCAGTGAAAACAGATGACAGATCTTCCCACCGCCTTCCAACCGCTCGCCTCACCCAGTACTCGCACATTTCTGATCCCGAATCCCATGGACTGGAATAAGCTGGCTTCTCACAGGCTCCTTAAAATACAGTGTTCACATTTTTTGCTCCACTCCTCGGATCACTTTGCTTTTCCTGTGTCATAACCATAGAGATTATAGACTGTGAACTTACACCATTTTGTAGACTGTTATTCTTCCAACAGGGTGGGCAGCGCTCCAGTTCTTTTCTCTGGGCTGGTGAGAAAGGTGGATTTTTGACTTAGCTAATTAAAATCCTGTATTTATTAATTCAGAGTATAGCCCTTCTGCCGGCAACGATGCCTTCATCTCAAAGTCAACTGAAGGTTCTGGTACACAGTGTGGCACATTATTCTATTTCCTAGAAAATATTGCTGTTCTTTAGATGTAACTCAGCGGTAGTCAAGCATGGTCCTCCACAAACAATAAGAAACAACAGAACAAACAAACTTCTTTGGCTCAACAGACTAGCTCTTAGCTAAATACATCCAATGAAAACATTGACAGACACTTTACCATGCTAAAACAAGGGAATTGCTGTCACATGACCTCTCTCTTTCTCTCTCTAGCTCTCCCTCTACCCACCACCCCCACTAGAAAGACTTGAGGCAGGGTCCCACAGTCAACAGTCGATTTGTTTTGGATTTCCTGCTTTACTTTTTCGGTTTGGGTATGCAGGCCCGTGCTTTGATCTACCCACAGTTTGCAACACAGCTTACCCCTTGCTCACGGAGGGCTTTAGACATTCAAGACACTGCAGCTTCACAAGAGAACGTTCTGACCATTTTTCCCGTCATCTCATTGCTTGTCCTCTACCCGCTACGCTCTCACTGACTCTCTCATCCTCTTGTCTTGTCATCTTCTTGTCTTTCTTTTGTTGATACTTATCTTCTTTCTTTAATCTGATCTCATCATGCCCCTCTTATTCCCTCTTTCACAACAATTTCTCCATCACCAAATCACACTGTCAATGATCAGACAAGTAAGCGACTCAAGTCTGAGCATGTCTCCTATTTCTAAAGGGGACACCGTGGCCCCCTTCTAAACCAATGAATCATTGGGATGATGTCATCCTATTTCACGCCGCTGAAAAGTACCCTGTCCCCTGATTGGAGGCACTCACCCGTGGTGGACTTGGTACTAAAAAGCAGGGAGGCCTCTTTAACATTTCAGAGCCCTACTTCTTCTCTGCCTAATGGCTTTTGATGTTCACTCAACACTATGCTGCAGCACCCGATGGCCCTTTGGTTTGATTTAGGCGCCATGCTGTGGGGGCAGAGAGAATATTAATATTTCACTAGCAGCTTCCCTCCACCGATGAGGCATGTTGCGTACTGAGTAGGCTGCCAGTAGTCAACCTTCGACTCGTTGCCTTCCAACAACACCCCTCCTCTCTCCACATGACAGTCTATACCCTGCCATGATAATCCATTTCAACCCTCAGTATAGTACAGTACACTACAGTTTAGTTTAGTAGAGTACATTATAGTAAAGTAGGATGCAATATAGTACATTATGCTGTACTATACTCTACTATACTTTTCATTACTTGAATGCACTGAACTGTACTGTGCTGTCCAAACATGTGAAACGTAGATGTCTATGATTGGTTCAGACCAGACCAGGCCACATCTGTACCAGTCTATGATTGGTTCAGATGTGGTATGGTTCAGACCAGACCAGGCCACATCTGTACCAGTCTATGATTGGTTCAGATTTGGTATGGTTCAGACCAGACCACATCTGTACCAATCATAGACATCTATGTTTGGTTAAATCAAGGCCAGTCCAGACTGGAATAAATCTAAACCAAACATAGATCTCTCCGATTGGTTCAGATTTGGTTCCGTCCGTGGATGTTGAAATCAAGGCCAGTCCGGACAAAAAAAAGACATCCACAAGACGTCGGCGTCGGTCTGTGCTTATTGGGTATGTTTCTCACAGGGGCAGGTCCCCACTGGGTCAAACGTTGTTTCACACAGCCAGCTTATGTTTTGTATGAGCAACATTCCTTGACAGCAGCTGTGTTTACAGCCCGATTAGATCGATTGGGGAAAAGACGTCCAGAATCTTACTAATGACAGCATGTCCTCACCTCTGGCTTTCATCCCACCCCTATGCTGCGGTTTCAGCAGCGGCAACATTTGTCTCTCGTATTAAAGGCCCAGTGCAGTCAGAAATGTGATTTCCCTTTATATATACAGTACCAGTCAAAAGTTATGACACACCTACTCATTCAAGGGTTTTTCTTTATTTTCACTATTTTCTACATTGTACAATAATAGTGAAGACATCAAAACTATGAAATAATGTAGTGTAGTAGTAACCAAATGTAGTAACCAAAAAAGTGTTTAGCAAATCAAAATATATTTTATAAAAAGTAAAATTAACCACCTTTTGCCTTGACAACTTTGCACACTCTTGGCATTCTCTCAACCAGCTTCATCAGGTAGTCACCTGGAATGCAGTTCAATGTCGAAAATAGTAAAAACAAAGTAAAACCATGGAATGAGTAAGTGTGTCCAAACTTTTGACCGGTACTGTGTATATATATACAACGAGGTTGCAATAATACTGTGGAATTGGTGAATTATCATAATTGACTTTTCATGTCAGAGCTGTTTGCCAATAAATCTCAGCCTGTTTTGCTGGGATGGAGATGTGGTGACATCACCAGACAGTAAACTAGCTAATAGTTAAGAAAGAGTTCGACACCTCTCTGCCAATAACAGCTAGTTTTTAGTTTTCCCCTTCCCATTCAGTCCACTCCCAGTCCTAGCCCTTATCAGCCTGAAAATGTAATCCCGGCAAGTTTTGGCAAAAAGGTCAAATGTCCACGTAGCTGATGTTTCTCTCAATACATTGCAGTCAATGGGAAAAGCTGAGTGTCACAGGGATGACTTTTCTCTCAATACACTGCAGTCAATGGGACAAGCTGAGTGTCACAGGGATGACTTTTCTCTCAATACATTGCAGTCAATGGGAAAAGCTGAGTGTCACAGGGATGACTTTTCTCTCAATACATTGCAGTCAATGGGACAAGCTGAGTGTCACAGGGAGGACTTTTCTCTCAATACATTGCAGTCAATGGGAAAAGATGAGTGTCACAGGGTTGACATTTTCTCAATAGATTGCAGTCAATACAGGGTTGACGTTTATCTCAATAGTCTCTCCCACCTCCACCTCTCTCTCCACTTTCCTCCACAGACAGGATATTGACTCATAGACATGCTTTAAGGTTATTGATGCACAACTCAATACATTGCATTTAAGACAAATAAGTTGGTGATAGAGCTCTGCAATGGGTAAATTGGTGAAAGACTCAGGCAGACAGACATATCAACTTAAAAAAAGAGAAAGAGAGAGAGAGAGAGAGAGAGAGAGAGAGACAGGCAGAAAGGCAGGCCGACATATACTGTAAATTCACAGACTGTCCGACATATAAACTCACAGACAGACAGACAGACATATAAACTCACAGACAGACAGACATATCCACTCACGGACCGACAGACAGACAGGCAGGCAGGCAGGTAGGCAGGCTGCCCAGTGACACGAGCCTAACAGATGAGCTAAAGCACTTCTATGCTCACTTCGAGGGAAGCAACACTGAGGCATGCATGAGAGCATCAGATGTTCCGGACAACGGTGTGTTCACGGCCTCCATAGCCGACGTGAGTAAGACCTTTAAACAGGTCAACATTCACAAGGCCGGGGGGCCAGACGGATTACCAGGACGTGTGCTCCTGGCCATGAGCTGACCAACTGGCAGATGTTTTCACTGACATTTTCAACATGTCCCTGATTGAGAGTTTTGGGTGGCAAAATTAAAAGCCTGTTTATTGTGTTGTTGGTGGTTGGGTGCTGTGTGTGTGTGTGTGTGTGTGTGTGAATTCCACTCGCTCACAGAATGTGCATGGCAGATACTGGCACTCTGTACAGTTCAACGGCCTCTCCCAAATCCCTGTCCCCACTCCCTCCCCCACTTACATGTCCCCTCCTTCCTTTAAAAAATGCCATTGCTTCTACGTGGCTCTCCAGTATCCAACATTTTGGCACTGATAGCTTGGCTCAGGTCCGAAACCGGAGCATAGGCACAACATAGGCCGAGAACGAACAGTCTACATGCCTTGTGGCTTCATAACAGCAAACTTTTCAGCATTGGGCTTTTCTGATAGGGCTCCGAGAGTGCATTCCTTGTAATTAATAAGGCAAGTGCGGGTTCCAATTTGTTGTATTCGAAAGGTGGCATGGTAAAAGGGCAGCTCGGTGAAATGGCACCCAAGCATTATGAAGTTCTGTCTTGTTGTTTAATACCGCACCAGTGGAACAGTGAAAGAGCATGAGTGAAAGACATGTCGTAGTTATAAACAAGTGAAATTCATCTGGTTTCTTTGATATGTCTCACACTAGTTTAGTATGTTAATACTTCCATGGTATAGTGGGTGCTTGGCAGAGCATTTCTCCATCAATTTTCCAGTGTCCACACAAAGGCTAACAAGGTGATCTGGGCTACATGTGAATGCATGTCCGATTTGGTACTCATGGATTCACTGATATGGACCAAGTTGTTTTACATGAGGAAGATATCCCTCATCCTCCCTTTGACAACAGTTAATGACAGGAATATATTGGATGTGCCCACTTTGATAGCTTGTGGCTCAAAGTGATCAACATCACTGAAGACCTAAACTCAGAATAAAAAGAAATGTTCTCTCACTGTCAACTGCATTTATTTTCAGCAAACTTAACATGTGTAAATATTTGTATGAACATAAGAAGATTCAACAACTGAGACATGAACTGAACAAGTTCCATAGACATGTGACTAACAGAAATTGAATAATGTGTCCCTGTGATAAAGTGCGTCTCGGTGAGAGGTGTAGGAGTCAGGCGCAGGAGAGCAGGGATTTTTTTGAGAAGCATGTTTAATGTAGAGATCTGTACACATAGTCCACCAATACAAAATTGGCCCAGATGAATGTCCAAACAACGAGCTCGAAGGAATGCAAACTCGTGTCAGTACATGGAGGAACAACCACAGTTCCGACACTACCTACACATACGTCAATGCGAAAACAATAAACAGCATAGAATACTGAACGCTAATACTCACAAACTTAATCCTGCACGAATTACGGCAGGTAACAGGTGCCCTATCTACCCACAGAAATGAAATCAAAGCAATTGAAACCAGGTGTGAAAAGGAAAACAGACAAAACAACCAGAAAAAGAAAAGGGGATCGGTAGTGGCTAGTAAACCGGCGACGCCAAGCGCCGCCCGAACAGGGAGAGGAGTTACCTTCGGTAGAAGTCGTGACAGTCCATGACAAAGGGGGGGTCAATTTCAAAAGTAACCGTCAGTATCTGGTGTGGCAACCAGCTGCATTAAGGATTGCAGTGCTTCTCCTCTTCATGGACTGCACCAGATTTGCCAGTTCTTGCTGTGAGATGTTACTCCACTCTTCCACCAAGACACTTGCAAGTTCCTGGACATTTCTGGGGGGAATGGCCCTAACCCTCACCCTCCGAACCAACAGGTCCCAGATGTGCTCAATGGGATTTAGATCCAGGCTCTTTGCTGGCCATGGCAGAACACTGACATTCTTGTCTTGCAGGAAATCACGCACAAAACGAGCAGTATGGCTAGTGGCATTGTCATGCTGGAGGGTCATGTCAGGATGGGCCTGTAGGAAGGCTACCACATGAGGGAGGAGGATGTCTTCCCTGTAATGCACAGTGTTGAGATTGCCTGCAATGACAACAAGCTCAGTCCAATGATGCTGTGACACACCGCCCCAGACCATGACGGACCCTCCACCTCCAAATCGATCCCGCTCCAGAGTACAGGCCTCGGTGTAACACTCATTCCTTCGACGATAAATGCGAATCTGACCATCACCCCTGGTTAGACAAGTCCGCGACTTGTCAGTGAAGAGCACCTTTTGCCATTACTGTCTGGTCCAACGATGGTGGGTTTGTGCCCATAGGCGACGTTGTTGCCGGTGATGTCTGCTGAGTGCCTTACAACCTACAAGCCCAAGTCCAGCTCTCTCAGCCTATTGCAGACAGTCTGAGCACTGATGGAGGGATTGTGCGTCCCTGGTGGAACTTGGGCAGTTGTTGTTACCAACCTTTATCTGTCACGCAGGTGTGACAGAGATGAACAGGGACCCTGGGCCTCTTTCTTTTGGTGTTTTTCAGAGTCAGTGGAAAGGCTTCTTTTAGTGTCCTAAGTTTTCATAACTGTGACCTTAATTGCCTACCGTCTGTAAGCTGTTAGTGTCTTAACGACCGTTCCACAGGTGCACAGGTGCATATTCATTCCATTGTTTATGATTCATTGAACAAGCATGGGAAACTGTGTTTAATTTAAGTAATTTGGTATTTTACGAATTATCTTTGAAAGACAGGGTCCTTAAAAAGGGGCTTTGTTTGTCTAGTCTATACATACACAAGAAACTGAAAGGCAATCCTCCAAATGTCATGAATATATCATGGGATCATAATATTATGAATTTGATCTTGGTTGAAGCATGTGGTTTCATAGTAAGACATTTGGTTGAATTCATCTTGGTTTCATCCTCAACCAAGGTTACAGCAAATCTGAAGCGGAAACAGAATCAAACACAGATACATTTTGATCTGGATGAAACTTTGTGAGAAAATGGCATGCAACATATTCTGCAATTATTCACACTTCATAAACCTTGTTGGTTGAAGGTTGACATTTTCTGTTTCACAATTATGACTAGTCTCTTTTAATCCTTCTCCAGTTTAAAATACATTTCTGTTGCATAAAGTTATGACATTGTTATTTCTTATAAAGGCCTCATGTTTGTGGTTAAAAGACATGTCCTTCATTAAAAATGCATTGCTCAGCACATAAGTGCCTCCACTACCCAGTGCTGTCTGGATGCATTTGTTTGTCCATAGTCCATAAACAGAATGACAGAAAAAAGGCTTTCATGTATGCCACACCTTGTTAAATTCATCAGAACCCTAATCTTTTAATTAACAGCAGACTTTGAGTTGAACCTTTGCTTAACTTTTAATTTATGGGAACAGGAGTGTTTGAGTTCCAGCCCATTTCAGGCTGGTGCTGGTTGACAGCTTGGGGTCTGGTACCACACACACACACACACACACACACACACACACACACACACACACACACACACACACACACACACACACACACACACACACACACACACACACACACACACACACACACACACACACACACACTAATGCCGTCATCCCTATTACACGCTGGGGTTTTGCTGTGGCCAAGGCATGGTTGATTTGAGTAATGACACAGTGGTGGTATCTGCAGCTTGCCAAGTGTCCACAGAAACACTGCTTTAGAAGTTATAAGGGATGCACACATATACGCACTGAAGCTGACAGTATGTACAGGCCAACATCGAGTACACCATTTAGTATTGTATTAGGATCCACTGTTGCCAATGCAGCCGCTACTCCAAACAGGAACAAAACAACACTTCACAAGCAAACAAGAGTCTACATCATAAACTAAACAAACCATCAAAAACAACACTTCACAACCAAACAATAGCCTACATCATAAACAAAACATCATAAACAAACAACAAAACAATATTCTACATCCTAAACAAAACATCACAACAAAACAACACATCATAAACAACACTTCACAACAAAACAATAGTCTACATCATGAACAAAACATCATAAACAAAACAACACAAGAAAACAAGAAAACAAGTCTAAATCATAAACAAAACAACACATCAAAACAAAACATCACAGCAAAACAACACATCATAAACAACACATCACAAGAAAACAATAGTCTACATCATAAACAAAACATCACAACAAAACAACACATCATAAACAACACTTCACAACAAAACAATAGTCTACATCATGAACAAAACATCCTAAACAAAACAACAAAACAAGACTAAATCATAAACAAAACAACACATCACAACAAAACAACGCATCACAGCAAAACAACACATCATTTTTTTATTTTTATTTTACCTTTATTTAACCAGGCAAGTCAGTTAAGAACAAATTCTTATTTTCAATGACGGCCTGGGAACAGTGGGTTAACTGCCTGTTCAGGGGCAGAACGACAGATTTGTACCTTGTCAGCTCAGGGGTTTGAACTCACAACCTTCCGGTTACTAGTCCAACGCTCTAACCACTAGGCTACCCTGCCGCCCCATAAACAACACATCACAAGAAAACAATAGTCTACATCATAAACAAAACATATCACAACAAAACAATAGTCTACATCATAACCAAAACAACACATCACAACGAAACATCACATCAAACCAATGGTCTACATCATAAACAAAACATCACAACAAAACATCACAACAAACCAATGGTCTACATCATAAACAAAACATCACAACAAACCAATGGTCTACATCATAAACAAAACATCACAACAAAACATCACAACAAACCAATGGTCTACATCATAAACAAAACATCACAACAAAACATCACAACAAACCAATGGTCTACATCACAAACAAAACATCACAACAAAACATCACAACAAACCAATGGTCTACATCATAAACAAAACATCACAACAAAACATCACATCAAACCAATGGTCTACATCATAAACAAAACATATCACAACAAACCAATGGTCTACATCATAAACAAAACATCACAACAAAACATCACAACAAACCAATGGTCTACATCATAAACAAAACATCACAACAAAACAAAACAAAACACTCAAGAAGTTAAAGAGAAATGTTAAGTACAACCTACCAAAAAGCAGGAGATTACTATGTGTAGAGTTAAGATCAGGGATAATGCCCCCGCACATTAAAAAAAGATGGCATTGTACCAATCGGAAGTTTACATACACCTTAGTCAATTATATTTAAACTCAGTTTTTTCACAATTCCTGACATTTAATCCTAGTAAAAATGTCCTGTCTTAGGTCAGTTAGGATCACCACTTTATTTTAAGAATGTGAAATGTCAGAATAACAGCAGAGAGAATGATTTATTTCAACTTTAAATTATTTTTATCACATTCCCAGTGGGTCAGAAGTTTACATACACTCAATTAGTATTTGGTATCATTGCCTTTAAATTGTTAATCTTAGGTCAAACATTTCTGGTAGCCTTCCACAAGCTTCCCACAATAAGTTGGGTGAATTGTGTCCCATTCCTCCTGACAGAGTTGGTGTAATTGAATCAGGGTTGCAGGCCTCCTTGAACACACACACTTTTCAGTTCTGCCCACATTTTCTATTGGATTGAGGTCAGGGCTTTGTGATGGCCAATGCAATACTTTGAAATTGTTGTCCTTAAGCCATTTTGCCACAACTTTGGAAGAATGCTTGGGGTCATTGTCCATTTGGAAGACCCATTTGCGACCAAGCTTTAACTTCCTGACTGATGTCTTGACATGTTGCATCAATATAGCCACAACATTTTCCAGACTCATGATCCCAACTATTTTGTGAAGTGCACCAGTCCCTCCTGCAGCGAAGCACCCCCACAACATGATGCTGCCACCCCCGTGCTTTACGGTTGGGATGGTGTCCTTTTTCCTCCAATCATAATGATGGTCATTATGGTCAAACAGTTATATTTTTGTTTCATCAGAACAGAGGATGTTTCTCGAAAAAGTATGATCTTTGTCCCCATGTGTAGTTGCAATCTGTAGTCTGGCTTTTTTTATGGCGGTTTTGGAGCAGTGGCTTCTTCCTTGCTGAGCGGCCTTCCAGGTTATGTCGATTTAGGACTCGTTTTACTGTGGATATAGATATTTGTGTACCTGTTTCCTCCAGCATCTTCACAAGGTCCTTTGCTGTTGCTCTGGGATTGAGTTGAACTCTTCGCACCAAAGTACGTTAGTCTCTAGGAGACAGAACGGGTTTCCTTCCTGAGCGGTATGACGGCTGCGTGGTCCCATGGTGTTTATACTTGCCTACTATGGTTTGTTACAGATGAATGTTGTACCTTCAGGCATTTGGAAATTACTCCCAAGGATGAACCAGACTTGTGGAGGTCTCCATTTCTTTCTGAGGTCTTTACTGAATTCTTTTGATTTTCCCATGATGTCAAGCAAAGAGGCACTGAATTTGAAGGTAGGCCTTGAAAAACATCCACAGGTCCACCTCCAATTGACTCAGATGATGTCAATTAGCCTATCTTAAGCTTCTAAATCCAAGACATCATGACATCATTGAACAGTTTTCCAAGCTGTTTAAAGTCACAGTCAACTTCTGACCCACTGGAATTGTGATGCAGTGAATTATATGTGAAGTAAGCGGTCTGTAAACAATTGTTGGAAAAATTACTGCCAAAACTATGTTTTTTTAACAAGAAATTTGTGGAGTGGTTGAAAAACAAGTTTCAATGGCTCCAACCTAAGTGTATGTAAACTTCCGACTTCAACTGTATATATAGATTGATAGAGGAAAATAGGCGTATGTCGTGGGCCACTACTTCACAGAAGCATCATTTAAACGTCATAATTGTTTTATCAAAATGACTTTTTGAAATCTTGTTAGACATCTGTAAAGTCGAATAAAATTGTTAAATTAAGATCCAAGTTGGTTTAGCCATGGAAAAAAGCCATCAACCTTCCCGCTAGCCGTGTTTGGCTGAGATAATGAGTGGGCTGGACATGCCGAGAGATGAGTTCTGATTGGTCTGACATGTAACCTGCTTTTGTTTATAATATGAGCTGGACAATATGTGTTGGTAATCTTTTCTAACATGGCTTTTTTCAATAATATCAGTAGAAATGCTTAAGTTTTGCTCTCCACTTTCTGGAGGTCCGAGTTTTATAATCAGTGGAATTAGAGTATGATAGCTAAGGAGATGGAGAAAAGTCTGGTGTTTGATTGCAAATATGCAGACGGAGTCGAAAAGAGAATACACAGATGGCACCGGATTACCCAAACCAAGGGCAACCATGGTATCCATGACCAAAAGGGAGAAGCGTCCATCCATGTATATGGGTAAGCGAGTCCAGCTAGCCTCATTTCAAGTTAAAGTTGCTGCCTAGCTAATTAACATTACATGTGTGATCTGCGTAGTAATATTATTCGTATCTCAGAGCCATTTGCATTGCTAGTTATAGCCTAACGTTAGCTAGCTAACATTGAACCTGGTTGGTTAGTAAGTGTCAATGATTGCTTTAGCAGTATGCTTAGGGTCATTGTCCTGCTGGAAGGTGAACCTCCGTCCCAGTCTCAAATCTCTGTAAGACTGAAACAGGTATCCCTCAAAAACGTCCCTGTATTTAGCACCATCCATCATTCCTTCAATTCTGACCAGTTTTCCAGTCCCTGCCGATGAAAAACATCCCCACAGCATGATGCTGCCACCTCGATGCTTCACTGGGGATGGTGCTCTCAGGGTGATGAGAGGTGTTGGGTTTGCGCCAGACATAGCATTTTCCTTGAAGACCAAAAAGCTCAATTTTAGTCTCATCTGACCAGAGTACCTTCTTCCATATGTTTGGGATGTTTGGGGAGTCTCCCACATGCCTTTTGGCGAACACCAAACGTGTTTGCTTATTTTTTTCTTCAAGCAATAGATTTTTTTCCTGGCCATTCTTCTGTTAAGCCCAGCTCTGTGGAGTGTACGGCTTAAAGTGGTCCTATGGACAGATACTCCAGATACTCCTGAAGGGATCAGTTGTCAAATGGTGATGTGACACAAGCATAAACTATTCATTCATACAGTGATATTTGAGCATGAACTAACACACATCTATGTCTACTGTTAAATACTACTATTAATAGTACTATTAAATGCTGGAATGTTCTATGTCTACTGATGCTACTATTAGTCACATTTCAGGGAAGACCCAGATGCAGACAATATCAAAGTAACAAAAGCTTCTTACTAGAACAGGGATCAGGCAAAACGACAGGTCAAGGGTCAAGGGTCAAGGGCAGGCAGAGGTCAGTAATCCAGATCAGAGTCCATAAGGTTTTATTTATTTATTTTATTTTACCTTTATTTAACCAGGCAAGTCAGTTAAGAACAAATTCTTATTTTCAATGACGGCCTAGGAACAGTGGATTAACTGCATGTTCAGGGGCAAAACGACAGATTTGTACCTTGTCAGCTCGGGGGTTTGAAATTGCAACCTTCCAGTTACTAGTCCAACACTCTAACCACTAGGCTACCCTGCCGCCCCCAAGGTACAGAACGGCAGGCAGTCTTGGGGTCAGGGTGGGTTAACTGCCTGTTCAGGGGCAAAACGACAGATTTGTACCTTGTCAGCTCGGGGGTTTGAAATTGCAACCTTCCAGTTACTAGTCCAACACTCTAACCACTAGGCTACCCTGCCGCCCCCAAGGTACAGAACGGCAGGCTGTCTTGGGGTCAGGGTAGGCAGAGGTCAATAATCCAGGGTGGTGTGACAAGGTACAGAATGTCAGTCTCAGGGTCGGGGCAGGCAGAATGGCCAAAACCGGGAAAACTGAAAAGCAGGAACTAGAACAAGACAGAAGCAAAGAGAAAAACGTGGTAGGCTTGACGAACTAAACGAAATGGCAACAGATAAACATAGAACACAGGTATAAATATAATGGGGAAGATGGGCGACACCTGGAAGGGGGTGGAGACAAACACGAAGACCGGTGAAACAGATCAGGGTGTGACACTATTAAATGCCGGAATGTTCAATGTCTACTGTTGCTCAGTGATACATCAGGTGAAACTGCAATTGAGGTACGTATGTTAGGTAGTTGACACCTGGCCAACTTGCGGCTACATGTGTGCACACGCACAAACACACACACACACACACACACACACACACACACACACACACATACTGGGGACCTGGCTAGCCTCCATAGCAGCAGCAGCCTACTGATTTTAAAGAAACCACACACTCGATGACAAAAGCTTACGCTGACATGTTTTGGTTCGGGCAGAAGTTATCTTTAGTTGTTAAATAAATATATTTTTTATTGTATATATTTTTTACATCTGGTCTTTCAATGCTGTTGATTTTATTGGACTATGAATGGAGGTGGAGATAGGCACCATTTAGGTTTCAACACAAAAGGTTGAAATCGTTGGGCTCTCGAGACATACAGCTAATATGACCCATATTCTGTGAAATGGAATTAGGATGTTATTACTGTTCTCTATAAATACACTTCACGGGAATGTTGGCGGGTTCTGGGGAAAATATACATGTTTGGTTTCTCAGTATCTCCTAATTTAGAGTCATGAATGCTTCAACTAAGTTTCACTGAAGGCCTCAAATGTTCATTTCTGAACACACTGTATTATTTCAATGTTTGTGCGAAGCCAAGTATTGCTCAAAAGGAACTACCATTCTGAGAACTAAGAATGGCATAATTTTCAACACCGTTCTTTTGAAATACTATTGTTGAAATGCAAAATAATTCAGATCAGTGACACATCAATCATACATTCAGAAAAATGCTTTCATGAGTGAATGATATCTTCTGATATCTGTGAAGAATAAACTAACACACGAATACACTGACACACCACCCCACACCCCACCACACCCCACACCCCACCCCACCCCACACCCCATCCTACCCCACACCCCACACCCCACCCCCCACCCCACCCCACACACACATAATACGTCAGTTCCTCATCAGGTTGATAACAGGAGTTCCAGTTCAGCCACAATGGTTTCCATCTGTGTTTATTGGTGTAAATATTATGATTAATTAATAAGAAAATAGATTTTGTCAAACAATTCCTGTAAAGTTGGATCTTGCATTCAGGAAAGACCCCATAAAAAAAACATTAAACCCCATAAAAGACATGAAGATAAATGGAATAATTAAATCATTGTCAAGGAGCACTGAAAAACTCTTAGGTTCACGTTTGATATTGTTTTAAAATGTTACGTTCCACAGCTGTTGTAAAAATATGTTAATGTATCTACACTCACGTGCTTAAATGAATATGACCCACCGGGTTCAGTGTCTTCACTAATGTTTCAAATGTACTGTTGATACTTCTCTTGGACATAAAACATATTTTGTTTCTGGTCAAAATCACCAAGTATGTTTGTACTGTCAATATAAACAGCTGTGCAGTTATGGCCCGATTCAGACTTAGGAAAGTTACGCCTTTCCTACACACGCCTTTCCTTTGCACTTCTCAGCAGATGACATTCAGACTAACCTTCTGGGCTTGGAAGGCGTGCTTCCCTTGTGTGTGCTGAATAAATTGAATTCATCGGCTGAAAACAATCCCACTTTCTGGCAAACAGATTTTCTTGAGGCATTTTTCATTCAATAGGGTTTTCAGTGCATTTATCCCATCCCTTTAAATGTGGTGTACCTTTAAATGAGATTTTTTTTGACAGACTCACTAGAATATATGGAGAGAATGGTTCAGAATCATGGAAATCTATGGAAGAAAGCCATGTAAATACTGATACACTGAACATTTTTTTTATATATAAGTAAGTAAAGTGTTTGTCCCATGTTTCTTGAGGTGAAATTAAAGATCCCAGACATTTTCCATATGCAAAGAAAGCTTATTTCTCAAAAATATTGAGCACAAATGTGTTTTTATCCCTGTTAGTGAGCATTTCTCATTTGTCAAGATAATCCATCCACCTGACAGGTGTGACATATCAAGTAGCTGATTAAACATCATGATCATTACACAGGTGCACCTTGTGCTAGGGACAGTTAAAGGTAATTCTAAAATGTGCAGTTTTGTCACACATCACAATGCCACAGATGTCTCAAGTTTTGAAGGAGCTTGCAATTGGAATGCTGACTGCAGAAATCTCCACCAGAGCTGTTGCCAGATCATGTATTGTTCATTTCTCTACTATACACTGCCTCCAATGTCACTTTAGAGAATTTAGCAGTACATCCAAACGACCTCACAACTGCAAGCCACGTGTAATCAAGCCAGACCAGGACCTCCAAATCTGGCTTCTTCACCTATGGGATCGTCCAGCCCCCTGGACAGCTGATAAAACTATGGGTTTGCACAATCAAAGAATTGATGCACAAACGGTCAGAAAACATCCCAGGGAAGCCCATCTGCGGAAGCTCATCTCCGTGTTTGTCGTCCTCACCAGGGTCTTGACAGTTCGGCATCGTAACCGACTTCAGTGGACAAATGCTCACCTTTGATGGCCACTGGCATGCTGGAAAAGTGTGCTCTTCATGGCTGAACCTCGGTTTCAACTGTACAGTGCAGACGTATGGAGTCATGTGGGCGAGTGATTTGGTGATGTCAATTTTGTGCCACATGGTGGGGGGGTTATGGTATGGACAGGCATACGCTAGGGATAATGAACACAATTGCATTTCATCGATGGAAATGAATACACAGAAGTACCGGAATGAGATCCTGAGTCCCATTGTCGTGCCATTCATCAGCCACCATCACCTCATGTTTCAGCATGATAATGCAAGGACCCATGTTGCAGGGATCTGTACACAATTCACAGAATCTGAATCTGAAAATGTCCCAGTTCTTCCATGGCCTGCATTATCACCAGACATATGACCCACGTTTGGGATGCTCGGATTGATGTGTACGACAGTGTGTTCCAGGTCCCGCCAATATCCAGCAAATTCACACAGCCATTGAAGAGGAGTGGGACAACATTCCACAGGCCACAATCTACAGCCTGATCAACTCTAAGCAAAGGAAATGTGTTGTTCTGCATGAGGCAAATGGTAGCCACACCAATAATAAGAAGAGACTTGCTTGGGCCAAGAAACACTAGCAATGGACATTAGACCAGTGGAAATTGTTCCTTGCTCTGACAAGTTTAAATTTGAGATGTTTGGTTCCAACCGCCGTGTCTACGTGAGACGCAGAGTAGGTGAACGGACGATGTCCGCTTGTGTAGTTACACCGTGAAGCAGGTTTGATGGTGTGGGGGTGCTTTACTGGTGAGACTAAGTGATTTATTTATAATTCAAGGCACACTTAACAAGCATGACTACCACAGCATTCTGCTGTGATACGCCATCCCATCTGGTTTGCGCTTAGTGGGACTATATGTTTTTCAACAGGACAATGACCCAACACACCTCCAGGCTGTGTAAGAGCTAATTGACCAAGAAGGAGAGTGATGGAGTGCTGCATCCGATGTCCTGGCCTCCACAATCACCTGACCTCAACCCAATTGAGATCGTTTGGGATGAGTTGGACCGGAGAGTGAAGGAAAAGCAGCAAACAAGGGCCCAGCATATGTGGGAACTCCTTCAAGACTATTGGAAAAGCATTTCAGGTGAAGCTGGTTGAGAGAATGCCAAGACTGTGCAACTCTGCCTAGAAGGCCAGCATCCCGGGGCACCTCTTCACTGTTGACATTGAGACTGGTGTTTTGTGGGTACTATTTAAAGAAGCTGCCAGTTGAGGACTTGTGAGGCGTCTGTTTCAAACTCGGGACTCTAATGTACTTGTCCTCTTGCTCAGTTGTGCACCGGGGACTCCCACTCCTCTTTCTATTCTGGTTAGGGCCAGTTTGCGCTGGTCTGTGAAGAGAGTAGGACACAGCTATGGCAGTTTCTTGTTAATTTCTCCCATGGAATAGCCTTCATTTCTCAGAACAAGAATAGACTGTTTTCAGAAGAAAGGTCTTTGTTTCTGGACATTTTGAGCCTTTAATCAAACCCACAAATGCTGATGCTCCAGCTACTCAACTAGTCTAAAGAAGGCCAGTTGTATTGGTTCTTTAATCAGCTAAACAGTTTTCAGCTGTGCTAACATAATTGTAAAAGGGTTTCTAATGATTAATTAGTCTTTTAAAATGATAAACTTGGATTAGCCATTGGAACACAGGAGTGATAGTTCCTGATAATGGGCCTCTGTACGCCTATGTAGATATTCCATTTTAAAAAATCTGCCATTTCCTGCTACAATAATCATTTACAACATAAACAATGTCTACACTGTATTTCTGATCAATTAGATTTTATTTTAATGGACCAAAAATGTGTTTTCTTTCAAAAACAAGGACATTTATATCTATCTATCTATCTATCTATACAGTAACTACCAATAGCGGCTAATATTTAACATAATACTAATTGTAAAAAAAATACAGTGAAAAATGTGTGCATATAATTAAAACATTCTAGAATTCATAAATCAACCCGGTAGGTTTGGCCTAATACTGTAATAATTCAATCAATCAGATGTCTTTATAAAACCGTTTTTACATCAGCAGTTGTCACAAAGTGCTTTTACAGAAATCCAGTCTAAAACCCCAACGGCCCCAAAGAGCAAGCAATGCAGATGTAGAAGCACAGTAGCTAGGAAAACAATCTATAGAAAGGCAGGAACCTAGGAAGAAACTTAAAGAGGAACCAGGCTGGGTGTGGTGGCCAGTGAGTTAGTGAGTGAGTTTTGTGAGTGAGTGAGTTATATGAGTGAGTGAGTGAGTACTTAAGATCCCACAGGACACCAGATAAGACAGGATAATTATACCAGATAGGACAGACTGACCCTAGCCCCCCGCACATAGACTATTGTGGCATAGATACTGGGGACTGAGACAGAGGGGGTCGTGGGAGACTTTGCCCCTGTCCAAAGTTACCCCCAGACAGGGCCAACCAGGTAGGGTATAACCCCACCCACTTCGCCAAAGCACAACCCCAACACAACAACAAAGGGATATCAACAGACCACTAACTTACTACACAAGGCTGAGTATAGCCCACAAAGATCTCCCCCACCCCACGACCCAGAGGGGGTGCAAAACCGAACAGGAAGATAATGTCAGTGACTCAACCCACTCACATCGAGTATACCGAAAAAAGCCAGGCATGACATGATGCACCTCTCCTGGGGACGGAAAGGTAGATCGCGAGCAAGCCAGTGACACAGTCTCCGTAATATGGTCAGAGGCAGAGAATCCCAGTGGAGAGAGGGGAGCCGGCCAGGCAGATACAGCAAGGGTGGTTTGTCACACTTGTCCCTTGCCATTCACCTTCGCACCCTTGGGCCAGACTACACTCAATCATAGGATCTACAGAAGAGATGAGTCTTCAGTATAGACTTAAAGGTCGAGATCAAGTCTGCATCCCTCACACGGATCGGCAGACCATTCCATAAAAATGTATCTCTGTAGGAGAAAGCCCTGCCTCCAGCTGTTTACAAAGAAGTTCTAGGAACAATAAGAAGGCCTGCGTCTTGTGACCGTAGCGTACATGTAGGTGTGTATAGCAGGACCAAATCAGAGAGATAAGTAGGAGCAAGTCCATGTAATGCTTTGTAGGTCAGCAGTAAAAGCTTGAAATCAGCACTAGCCTTTACAGTACGCCAATGTATTGAGGCTAGCACTGAAATAATATGATAAATTTTTTGGTTCTCGTTAAGATTCTAGCATCTGTATTTAGCACTAGCTGAAGTTTATTTAGTGCCTTGGTATCCGGAAAGTAGAGCATTGCAGTAGTCAAATATTGACGTGACAAAAACATGGATTAGCTTTTCTGCATCATTTTTGGACAAAACGTTTTAGATTTCTGCAATGTTACAAAGATGGGGAAAAAAGCTGGTCTTGAAATATATATTTCGTCATTTGCACATGGCTGCAGAAGCAAATAGATTGAAATTTGGAAAACCATCAACAAATAGCTGCAGAATAGCATTCTCATGCTTAAATTCTAGGTGTAGAGAGAAAAGTGGATAAAAAGAGAATTAGGTTCCATTTACGCGTGCTTAACTTGGGTCGGAGTTTCCCCCTTAGTGACCAACTTAAAACAGTTTTCCTGAAAAGCAAAGGTGAATCATAATTTTCTCAGACTGGTTCCTGTAGAGAGCACACGCCAGTAGCATGGGCACCTAGACGCCTTACATCAGTCTAAGTGAGGCCAAACACCCCAAATATTTCATGAGGTTCCCCCGCAACATTAGACTGATGCTATGAAACGGGCATAAATTATTGAACAGAGGTGGCTTTGGAGCTCATAACCTACTTCAGGAACGATGACATCACAGTGGCTCAGTTTATTTTAAACTTCTTGCTACAACCCCAAATGTCATAGAAGTGTCTGGTGGTGCAAATCCAGGGAATGGACAGAGCTTCCAATTGCATGTTTGTATCCTCTGAACCCCACTAGAAGCTTCCCACAAAGCCTTGTAAAAGACTACAGACAGAAAATGAATTCCGCTCACCACCAACTTGAGGGCCACATTGAGTTTCACTTGAAGAAGAATGGTAGGAGTGTGGTTGTGAGGGACACAGTGATTGATTTTCATGGACTCTTGGTGTCCTGTGTTATCTCTCTGACAGATGGCCCTACCATCCAGACTCAAGTAGACTTCTGTAGTAGACTGCTGCTCAGATCTTCTGGAAACATGGGGCCCACCAGACTGAAGGTCCATTACACTTCAGGAACACTTCTTCCATCAAAATCCTGGTTACTTCTTCTCCATAATCGAAATAGAGGCGGAAAAGAGAATGTACAGGAAGGCAGCAAGGGGTTTCCCAAAGTTTTATTGATAGCAGGTGACTTTCAATGTAAGTTAGACGGTCCATAGGAGACACGTCCTCCTAACCCTACTGTAATGTAAATATGTTAGGTTTTTATGCATCATAGACTCTGCAGAATTAAACAAATTAACATTCCACAGTTTGCTTTTGGCCAATGCAGTTTAAAATACCCAAATCAACCAACCAAACAGAAAGGGGCACAAGAAGTGGTGCAGCCCAGGAGGCAGGTGTCCATTTTTTCAAGTTCTCCACAGCTCAGGAGATCCATTATCCATGTGCTCTCAACAAATGCCGCCATTAGCTTTCGGCACACAAGGAACCACCATGCCTCCGGACTGCATTCACTTCCTGTGGGTGGCCACCTAGAACACAGAAAGAGGGGAGTTTAAATACACACATTAAAGTCACATGATCAGTTCAATTGTCTAATGAAAACACTTGCTGCATTTTATGATTCTTCCGGGCTAGTCCAGCACCAGGTAATTTCATTGCACCATTAATATATTACTGCTATAATGGCCTCTTCTAAGTCACACCAGATATTACTCCTATAATGGCATCTTCTAAGTCACGGTATTAGCATGGCTAGTGGGCTAGCTACAGACCCCATGGACTCTATAGGATGCTGCATATTGTCAAACGCCCCTGTAACACTTCCTGACCTGTAGTCTATGTAATATTTATTTAAAAGTCAGTTACAATGACGGCCTACACCTTCCAAACCCAGATGACGCTGGTCCAATTGTGTGCTGCCCTATGGGAGTCCCAATCACAGCCAGTTGTGATACAGCCTGAATTCAAACCAGGGTGTATGCAGTGACGCCTCTAGCACGGAGATGCAGTGCCTTAGACAGCTTCACCACTCGGGAGCCCAGTCATAACAATGAATGGTACTACACTATATCAAATTACATAGCTAATTCCATGACAAGGTAAACAACCAAGACAAAATATCAAAGTTTAGGCATTCACATAAATTCATATTGACCATTTCTTGTCTCATACATTTATGTAAATTCACCTTTGGCAAAGGTTGTTTGCTTTAAACAACTCCTTATATAAATTCAGTAACATTTCAAAGACAAGTTTTTCCATTCTTACGGCAGAGTTCTGTTAGATTTGACAGAAGGCCTTACATGAGGTGTTTCACTCAGTTCTGCACTCTACCCTGGAAACAGTGTCAACTCTGGTGCGGACTCATGGTCCCTTTCATCTCACACGTGGAAGAACAGGCCCTGCCGAACGGCTCCTCCCATCGGCCCTGCTCTCATCGACAGGAAGACCCTGAGACGGCTGAGAGGGAAAAAAGCATCGCTGGAGACGCCACAGCCTCACCCCGATGTGACCACACAGTTGGAAGAGAAGAGAGGGCCGGAGAGTATTAGACAATGAACAAAAAGAAGCCAACTAACCGCAGTCTGGCTCCCAGAGTAACACCACCAGCACCAGCCCTCTGTGTAACACCATCTCCCCATAAAAGAGAGAGAGCCACTCTGGATGGCCTTTTCGCAGATGCAACAGCTTGCCACTGCCTCAGAGAGCTGTTCCCAAGTTGCTCTCTGGACTGTAAGTGGGCTGAACTACATGGCGGACCGCCTGCCCCAGATTGTGCTGGAGTCGGACACACACGCATGCAAACACACACACACACACACACACACAAAATGATACAGTTGATGTCAGCGGCTTGAACAGGACCGAATGTGACGGAATATTTAACAATATGGTGTCTGTGTAATGCTCTGATGTTGAGGCCACAGTATAACAGAGACAGAAGGAGGGAAGGAGTGAGGGAGAAAAACACATGAGCATTCCTCTTTTCATCCTCGTCAGTAAAGCAGGCCTGAAGCGTGGCCTGCAATTCTCATCCTTTTAACAGATTGGAATAATGGCTGGGACAAATTGTTCCCAGGCACTCCAGCTCTGCCGACGGACGACAGAGATCCAACATGGATCCGGGGAAGTAAATAATCTGATTTTTCTTGCCTTTATCTCCACGGAGAAGCGAGGGGGCTTTGAAATGTTTTCTTGTCACAGCATCTTTGTTTACGCCCTCCTTTCTGCAGACCTGGTCTTTAGACGCCTTCCCCTTCCCAAGGGGATGGTTGGCTGGCACCGCCTGAAATAAAGCTGCTTCAAATGCCAGCCCTGTTATTTATTTTCCTCTCTTTTTTCCCTTCTTCTTTCCAAAATTTTATCAGCTGTTGGACTCTCCCGAAATGAGGAGTCCCTCATGGTTATGTGTAGGAGTTCACATAGAGGTTGGTGGAAATTCACCAGGTCTTTAACAAAATATGTGATGAAAACAACATAACAATTCTCAAGGTTGATCAATTGGGTATCTGTGGCTGTGGCGGCCATGACATTTTGATCAGCTGGTTATTGTCATGCGAAAGACTGCTGGGCTCATGGCAATTGACTGCTAATTAGCATAAACGCGTTCAGCTTCTCCAGGCCTCCGCGCGTAAAAGCCGCTGATGTGCACCTTTGGTACATCTACATCATTTATTTTAGGCAGGTCTGAAGAAACATAATATTTAGAACAAGTATGGCAGAAAAACAGAATATTAGTTGGCCTACTGTATCTGGCTATGTGCCATTCCATAGTCTGTAGGCTTGTTCATTTAGCTGACAAGATTTAATCAAGTCCTGTGACATTATTTTATATTATATGATTTTATAGTATGAAGAATATAATTGAACTTGGCTGAATAAAATATAAATGATATTTTTCCCAATCCGGAACGGGAGTGTGCATAAGAAGATGCTAAATTGAGTTTCAATGTAATAATTTCAAAAACAGGTCCTAAATGCTAGATTTAGAGTTATTTGGTAACTTTAGTTGTGAATGATACAAACCTTAGAATGTCTTGGAAATAAAAACATGTACGGGCTGCACGATGAGACTAGGCTATTGATGATTTAAGAAAGTTGCAAAAAAACCTGGCGCTCTGTTCCTTGCCTCGGGCTGCACAGCTGTTCTCTCATCAAGTGGTCATATTTTCACCCACCAGACTATTCTCAATCCAATCTAGTCTCAACTAATATGTAAAAAAAAATCAATTTAGGAAGGTCCATTATCAAATGGCCAGGAACAGATCAGGGGAAACAAGATATGTCAGTATGCACTCCTATAGCGAATGGAGGCCGCTATCGCGCCGGTTTGTTTTTTAATGATGCCAGGTAGGCTATTTCGTTTTTACAGGGGAGCATGTGATTAATATGAGCAGCTGAGAAGTAAATACAACACTTATTTTACTCCATGCATCAACCAGTTTGAGGAGCATGCTCTCGCTGGGCAACAGGTGATATTCCGCCCAAACTCTGTCTGCAATGGGCTCTCCAACCCTGCTGCTGCAACTACCCAGTGCTTCATTTAGGAAACCAAGTGAAATCTGTTCGGGAACATATTTAATTCAACTCTACGCATTCGAGAAAGGAATGAAGGAGATAGAGGAGGAAATGGAAACACACGGTGATGAGAGATTCTGTAGCCAAAGATAATGTCAGCTTATTAATTATGAATATATAAAAAATGCCCAGGCTATTCAAAATCAAATACAAATTCCAGTGCAATCAATGAACCAACAGCATCGTCTGGGGGTGTAACATAAGGTAACCAGTCCATCGAGAATGCATTGTAATACAGTCCAGACTCAAAGGTGATTACTAGAATTTGTATTGGCTAGACCAATTATGTACCAAAGACATCTGAAATCAGTTTTGTTCATTGTTGTTGTGTAATATGCGGTAGGCTATAATGCCACAATCATTATTTTAATTAATTTAATGAATTATCCCCTTAGAAAGAGCTGTCCATTTTGTGTGTTAGGCTTTCAAACACCCACAATGACCATGTTTTACACTCAGTTTCAACCTGCATTTGAACTTCTTTCTTTAAATTGATCATCACAGTGAGGTGAGTTTTAAAAGCATGATACTGTTATGATGATATTTTTTTATTCCATTTGCGTTGGTTAGAGGGACAATAGTGCGCTGAGTACGAGGCCATTAGCGACCTGATTAATGGTCATTAGCGAGTTGGGTACTACCAGCACATGTCCGGAGTGCATGAAAGGAGATTACTGTGACTCAACCGTCACGTGGGATTTTTGAATTTTACTGCGGTCATGACTGCCGGTGGTCGCTGCAATAGCCCTAGGCTCAGCCGTGGGTATGATTATACCCACGTAGTAAGCACTTCTAGTGCCTGCATGCTATTGTGTCTCGTCATGACATCTCCCTGGCAAGGGCCATGCCAGTTTTCTCAACAAAGACAAATTGTGCATGGTAGAATTTCCTGGAGAGTATTCAAAAGTCCAGAACGCTCACATGTGCTCTGTGGGGACATGAATTTGGTTATTTTTTTTGTTTGACTTTTATCTAGTCAGAGGAGCCCATTGAGACCAGAGGACAACAATTTCAACAAATTCACCACAAACATTCCAATAAAAGATCAATAAAAACTACAGGTTACAACTTCAAAAACTAAGATTTCAACACCACAGTAAATTTTTAACTTTATTCAAAACAAATGCAAATCTCATTTAACACACTTTACATTAGACCCCTAATATGCCCTAGCGGCACCAGGGTGTCACGACTTCCGCCGAAGTCGGTCCCTCTCCTTGTTTGGGCGGCGTTCGGTGGTCGACGTCACCGGCCTTCTAGCCATCACCGATCCACTTTTAATTTTCCATTTGTTTTGTCTTTGTTTTCTACATACCTGGTTTCAATTCCCCCCGTTACATGTTCATTATTTTACCCTCTGGTTTCCCCCATGTTTGTGTGTGTGTTTGTTTTATTGTAAGGCTGTATTATGACGGCTGGTATTATTGTCGCCGGGTTTTGTTGTTACGCCCGTTTACTTCGTGGTACCGGTATTTTTCCAGCACCACAGTATTGTGTTTATACTGGTGTTTTCTTCAATTAAATACCTGGTCCACGCATCTCAGCTCTCCTGCGCCTGACTCCGTTCACCAGTTACCCACAGCCTTGACAAAAACACGCACCCCTTCGGAATAGAGTACCTGGCAACAGTCCACCCGGCTCCTTTCGGACCGAGAGAGCGTGGCCGCCCTTGTCTCCTGCCTCTCAGGGAAAGCCCTGAGGTGGGCCAACACCTTATGGGGGAAAGAAGAAGCGGTGTTGGACCATTGAGGATTTCACCCACCTCCTGAGGCAGGGGACGAGGAGCACACAGGAGTTTTAGTTGAAATTCCGGAACCTGGCTGCCGGCGCGTCATGGAACGACAGGGCCCTGACTGATCACTACCAGTGCAGTCTGTGTGAGGACGTCCGTCAGGATTTGGCCTTTAGGAACACCACTCTCACATTCGACCAGCTGGTGGATCTGTCCACCTGGCTGGAAAGCCTGCTGGCTACCCACGGATGTCCAGATCGGGGTCTGTCGGTTCCATCCCCCAGCACCACCGCTATGATGCCCATGGAGCTGGGAGGTGCTGCCCTTAGGGCGACCGGAGGAGGGGCCGTTCCATGCATCATCTGTGGCCGCAGAGGGCACACTGCTGGCCGGTGCTGGTGAGGTTCCTCTGGGAGTCGAGCCAGCAGGCAGGGCACTCTCATGTCACCCCAGGTGAGTCGGCACCAGGCTCACCCAGAGCCCCCCGTTGCTCACATGTTTTTGTTTATTAACTTACCTGTGTTTTCCCCGCATTCTCGTTGATTCAGGTGCAGCATTCAGGCGCAGCGGACAGATAATTTGCCCATAGTCTAGGGATCCCCATTGTTCCTCTGGATATGCCTTTCCCTGTGCATGCCCTAGATAGTCAACCATTAGGGTCAGGGCTAATTAGGGAGGCCACTTCTCCACTGGGCATGGTTACGCAGGAGGGCCACAAGGAGAGAATCAGTCTCTTCCTTATTGATTCTCCTGCATTTCACATGGTGCTGAGCCTATCCTGGTTGGCCTGTCATGACCCCACTATTTCGTGGCAACGGAGGGCTCTCACAGGGTGGTCACGAGAGGTGTTTAGGGGTTTCCGTCGGTGCTACTACGGTGGAAAGTCCAGATCAGGTCTCCACTGTGCGCATCCCCTCTGAATATGCCGATTTGGCTCTCTTCGTCTGTAAAAAGAAGGCGACTCAATTACCACCCCATCAACGGGGGGATTGTGCGATAGAACTCCTGGTAGATGCAGCACTTCCCAGGAGTCACGTGGATCCCATGTCGCAAGAGGAGACGGAGGCTATGGAAACATATGTCTCCGAATCTCTGGGGCAGGGGTACATTTGGCCCTTCACTTCACCTGCCTCCTCGAGTTTCTTTTTTGTGAAGAAAAAGGATGGAGATCTGCGCCCATGTATTGACTATTGAGGCATCAACCAAATCACTGTGAGGTAGTTACCCGCTGCCTCTCATCAACAGTGGATAGAGTCAATACACTTGGCACTTGGCTCCTTCACAAAATTGGATCTCAGGAGTGCTTACAACCTGGTGCGTATCCGGGAGGGGGACGAGTGGAAGACGGCATTTAGTATCACCTCTGGGCACTATGAGTTGATGAATGCTCCATCAGTCTTCCAGGCCTTTGTAGATAAGATTTTCCGGGACCTGCACGGGCAGGGTGTAGTGGTGTATATCGACAACATTCTGATATACTCCACTACACGCGCCTAGCATGTGTCCCTGGTGCGCAATGTGCTTGGTCGACTGTTGGAGCATGACCTGTACGTCAATGCCTGTTTTTCCAACAGTCCATCTCCTTCCTAGGGTACTGCATTTCCACTTCAGGCGTGGGGATGGAGAGTGACCGCATTTCAGCTGTGCGTAATTGGCCGACTCCCACCATGGTAAAGCAACTGCAGCAGTTTTTAGGGTTTGCCAACTACTACCGAAGGTTTATCCGGGGCTTTGGTCAGGTAGCGGCTCCCATTACCTCACTGCTGAAGGAGGGACTGGTGAGTTTGCAGTGGTCGGCTGAGGCGGACAGGGCTTTTGGTCACCTGAAGACTCTGTTTACCTCGGCTCCGGTGCTGGCTCATCCGGATCCCTCTTTGGCGTTCATAATGGTGGTTGACGCGTCCGAGGCTGGGATAGGAGCCTTGCTCTCTCAGCACTCGGGTACGCCAGCAAAGCTCCGCCCCTGTGCCTTCTTTTCGAAGAGGCTTAGCCCGGCGGAGCAAAACTATGACGTGGGGGACCGGGAGCTATTGGCTGTTGTCAAGGCCTTGAAGGCGTGAAGACATTGGCTTGAGGGGGCTAAACACCCTTTTCTCATCTGGACTGACCACCGCAATCTGGAGTACATCCGGGCGGAGAGGAGACTGAACCCTCGCCAGGCATGGTGACGCCTTTCACCAGTTACCCACAGCCTTGACACAGGGAATTAAGAGCCAGGGAGTTCTGCTTGTTTAAATAAAAATGGGGGCATACTTGAGTCCTTCTCCAGGGAACAAGTGAAATTCAGTGACAGCCCTTCCTTCATGGAACATTTTTTGGGGGTTGTTCAGGCAACAATTTGCAAAAGTTTCCTGATTAGCAGGAGCGATTGGGCAACTTATTGACGTAGTTTATAACCAGCAATACTAGGAGTCCTAAGGCAGTGGTTTCCAAACAGGTGTACCATGATCCCTAAGGAAGTGGTTTCCAACCAGGGGTTATAGGAGCCCTACAAGGGGTACTAGGAGTCCTATGGCAGAGGTTTCCAACCAGGGGTACTAGGAGCCCTGGGGGTACTTGACCTGTCCACAGGAGGTACTTGAGAAGACTCATGAGCCCATTGGTCTACTGGTAATATGTACGAGGTGTACTTCAGGGGTACTCTGGGCAGACCAAATTTAAGTTGGTGGTACAGTAACCAAAAACGGTTGGGAACCACTGCCTTAAGGGGTTCGGGACCTGGTATGTAATGTATTAACCACGGGTTGGAACCGGTTCAGGGAACAGTACCGAAAAATAAATACATTTTTTGAGGAATGGAAACAGAATCAGGAACCAAAGTTATTTTCAAATATTGAGAGCTGGTTAATCAAGTATTATTATTCTTTAAATCTGTGGCTGTCTGAAGATTGGAATTGATGATAGTTGGAATAAATGTATACGCAAATATACAGTATAAATGTTTGAGGTCATCCAATCAAGGGTGAGGGTGGGGATGGGAATATTGTCTGTTCTGTGTTTCGCTATTTATGTTTTGGTTTCATACTGTGAGCGGTGTGTCTGCTGGTCCGAGTAGGTATGGGTAGTTTCATACTGTGAGCGGTGTGTCTGATGGTCTGGGTAGGTTTGGGTAGTTTCATGTGGTGAGCGGTGTGTCTGCTGGTCTGGGTAGGTATGGGTAGTTTCATGCGGTGAGGGGTGTGTCTGCTGGTCCGGGTAGGTATGGGTAGTTTCATGCGGTGAGGGGTGTGTCTGCTGGTCCGGGTAGGTATGGGTAGTTTCATGCGGTGAGGGGTGTGTCTGCTGGTCCGGATAGGTATGGGTGTTCCCGGGCATCGGGTTTAGTTCTTCCCTCCCTTGGAAAGTTCCTAATGTCTAGTATATATTTTGGGACTCCCGAGTGGCACAGTGGTCTAAGGCACTGCATCTCAGTGCAATACGTGTCACTGCAGTCCCTGGTTTGAATCCAGGCTGCTTCACATCCAGCTGTGATTGGGAGTCCCATAGGGCGGAGCACAATTGGTCCAGCATCGTCTGGGTTTGGCTGGGGCAGGCCGTCATTGTAAATAAGAATTTGTTCTTAACTGACTTGCCTAGTAAAATAAAGGTTAAATGTAAAAAATGTATTTTGAATTCTGTAATTTGGGGAAGTTATAACGCTAGTCATAGCATATACACATTCCAACTAACGTCATGTCATAATGTTCAGCGCTTCAAGCCAAGCCCCCTCCATTTATATATAACTCTGTAATTTGGGGAAGTTATAATGCTAGTCATAGCCTAAACACATTCCAGCTCACGTCATGTCATAATGTTCAGCGCTTCGAGCCAAGCCACCTCCATGTCCACCCGTCTTTCACTCTCTCCCCACCGGTGAAATTCCAGTCTCATCTCGCACCTGTACAACTAGTTTACACGTTCCATAGCAAGCTTCCCTATCCATGCTCATGGGTCAAGTAAATGAATTAGCAATTTTGTAATAAAATATGTTGATTTCACAGGATAAAACAAATTATGAAAAGGTCGGTAAGAACTTTATTTTCTAGTCGGAAACACTGGAACAGAATGAAAAACAATATACGGGAAAATAATTTTGTTTCCAACCCCTTGTTGTTAACGTTATGTTAAACCCATTTGTTGATGGTTGGGTGTTGTGGGAGTCTCTCAGTATCTTCTACTCACACTGCACCTGCCTGCCAACTTCACAATCCCTCCCTTGGCTGTAGTCCTTATTTCTCCATTACATTCCTCAACAATCAATGGCTATACTGTAAATCATACGTAAAAATGACCTTTGAACAGCAGGAAATATCCCACATTATTAACCATCATGGGGTGAAAGTTTGATAGTAATGTAAGGTCCATTTTAAGTAATTAGATGATCAACTTGTCCCATAGTCTCAAAGTTTGGTATTTGACAAAAAGGAGAAAAGAGAAACTCACAGCCCAGAGAATCAAAGCCCAGGTGAATTCCAGCCCATAATGTGATGAAAGATGAATGTGTTTCTGGTTAATCTGATGGTTTGAGCCAAGCTTTAAAGCATCCATTTGGTTCAAATAAAGTAAATTCTGTGTCCAAGATGATACTTAATGTTGTTTGGCAGATGAGGGGAAAGAAATGGGATTGTCTTGCAATAGAGGCAAAAACAATCTCGAGCGACGTTTCCAGCACGGCTGTACGATGACCGAAGAACCCTCGGCTCACAAGGCAACACCAACACACAACACTCTCACGCAGGATACATTTGATGCATCCCGCTGGTCTTCAAAGTGAGTTAGACCACATCACAGGCATTGGAGGATGACTCAGGGAGTTGAGCAAATGGCCCATGAATCAAGTATTCCAAATAGACCATCCAGTCTGTATCCACCTCGGGTTCCAGAAATGAGAGCAGTACTTTTATGTTTATGAGTAAAGAGGCCTCAGGTCGCTCGAATGAGTCTTTTGTAATATACTGTCTAGCGTATGTCATTCTGAACAATATGCATTAGGTCATACACAGGTAACTTTCACGTGTCCTCCCTGTATTACAGAGTGCGCCTGGAACTCATAACCTTTTACACAACGTCACACGCCACTCAAAGCCAACGTTCTTAGATGCTATAGTCTTTCACCTCAGTTGGCTTTCAGATCTCAGGGAAGGTGACGTCACATATGTACTCAAGCCAACATGCTGCGGGTGAGTTTCACATCCATTGCACACACCTGAATGCAATATGTTTCATCTGACTCCATTGGGAATGGTTCATTGAGCCAGAGGAGCAGGGTAACATGTTGTAAAGCTAGGGTATAATGGGTGTCCTGGTGGTGTGAGCTATTCATCCCTCCTCATAGCTGCAGTGGGTGGTCCTTATATGTATCTATATATATATCTTATATGGTCCTTATCTCCCTGATATTTGACCTTCAACCCAATGTGCTGTTCTATTGTATCTATCCCTCTTTCTCCTCCTTCTCTCTGTTTATCCCTCTCTACTGTCTCTTCTCCCCCCTCTCTGTACATTATTTACCCCTCTTGTATGTATGATTTTGGCCAGGCATTGACCAGGACACTACCACCCCTTACCTCCCTCTATTCTCTTTCGTTCCTCTCTCCCTCCTTCATGCCTTTTGGCAGCCTCAATCGCACAGCAAACCGATCATCTTGGTCTCTCTTGAGCATCGTGACCTGCTATTGGAAACGGATATCCAAACAAAGCACAAGCTATCATCTTTACATCAGGCTAATGGGAGCATCAGAGGGGTGTTTCCAACAACAGCGCCACGACACCGGGCAGCCACATGGTTCAGCCCTGGGTCTGATAGACCGCAGACAGAGAGAGAAACAGAGAGCGAGAGAAACTGCCTGAATAGAGGAAGCAAAGGGGAGAGTGAGAGACACTGAGATCCACAGAGAGCTGGAGGCAGACAACACTGTCTGCTCCTCCCTAACCTGACCTGTACAAACCCTTAACTTGAGGGAATGATAGTTCACAGACCTCTGTGCTAATGACTGGAGCTTATGGAGAGGTGCCACAGAAGTTTGATAATGTTGAGTGAGAGAAAGAAACTTCCTAAGACCACTGGAAAAACGACTGTGTGTTCAGGAAAACAGCCTACTCCACGATGCAAAGGGATGAGGGCTTTAATCATACCAATTAAAATGCATTATTGACTCCAGGTAAATGCTTGCTTTGGTTAAGTGCATGTATGGTTGACAGACTTTGTTTTTTTTTATTTCACCTTTATTTAACCAGGTAGGCCAGTTGAGAACAAGTTCTCATTTACAACTGTGACTTGGCCAAGATAAAGCAATGCATTGCAAAAAACAACACAGAGTTACACATAAACAAACGTAAAGTCAATAACACAATCTAAAAATAATCTATGTACAGTATGTGCAAATGTAGAAGAGTAGGGAGATAAGGCAATAAATAGGCCAAAGAGGCAAAATAATTACAATTAAGCATTAACACTGGAGTGATAGATGCGCAAGTAGAGACACTGGAGTGCAAATTAGCAAGAGGATAAATAACAATATGGGGATGAGGTAGTTGGGTGTGCTATTTACAGATTGGCTGTGTACAGGTACAGTGATCGGTAAACTACTCTGACAGCTGATGCTTAAAGTTAGAGATGGAGATAAGTCTCCAGCTTTAGTGATTTTTGCAATTCGCTCCAGTCAGTCATCGGCAGCAGAGAACTGGAAGGGAAGGCGGCCAAAGGAAGTGTTGGTTTTGGGGATGACCAGTGAAATAGAACTGCTGGAGTGAGTGCTACGGGTGGGTGCTGGTATGCTGACCAGTGAGCTGAGATAAGGCGGGGCTTTTACCTAGCATAGACTTATAGATGACCTGGAGCCAGTCGGTTTGGCGACGAATATGTAACGAGGGCCAGCCAACAAGAGCCAGCTGAGGTGCACCCATGACCAGCTCAGAAACCAGATTGCATAGCGGAGAAGGTACAGTTGGATTCAAAATGGTCGGTGATCTGTTTGTTAAACTTGGCTTTCGAAAGATTTTAGAAAGGCAGGGCAGGAAGGATAATGGTCTGTAACAGTTTTGGTCTAGAGTGTCTCTCCCTCTGAGGAGGGGGATGACCGCGGCAGATGTCCTATCTTTGGGGATCTCAGACAATACAAAATAGGTTGAATAAGCTAGTAATAGGGGTTGCAACAATTTTGGCAGGTAATTTTAGAAAGAGAGGGTCCAGACTGTCTAATCCAGCTGATTTGTAGGGATCCAGATGTTGCAGCTCTTTCAGAACATTAGCTGTCTGGATTCGGGTGAAGGGGAAGCAGGGGGGGGGGAGCAGGGGGCGGGAGGGCTTGGGCAAGTTACTGCAGTGGGTGCTGAGATGTTGGCCAGGGTTGGGGTAGCCAGGTGGAAAGCATGGCCAGCTGTAGAAAAATGCTTATTGAAATTATCGATTAGTGTAGATTTATCGATTTTGACAATGTTTCCTATCCTCAGTACAGTGGGCTGCTTGGAGGAGGTCCTCTTATTCTTATATTTTTGGAATTAGTGCTACAGGATGCAAATTTCTGTTTGAAAAAGCTAGCCTTAGCTTTCCTAATTGACTGTTTATATTGGTTCTTGACTTCCCTGAAAAGTTGCATTTTGCAGGGGCTATTCAATGCTATTGCAGAATGCCACATATTTTTTACCTTTATTTAACTAGGCAAGTCAGTTAAGAACAAATTCTTATTTTCAATGACGGCCTAGGAACAGTGGGTTAACTGCCTGTTCAGGGGCAGAACGACAGATTTGTACCTTGTCAGCTCGGGGGTTTGAAGTTGCAACCTTCCGGTTACTAGTCTAACACTCTAACACTCTAACCACTAGGCTACCCTGCTGGTCAAGGGCAGTCAAGTCTGGGGTGAACCAAGTGCTATGTCTGTTCTTAGATCTACATTTTTTGAATGGGGCATGCTTATTTATGACTGTGAAGAAGCACTTTTAAAGAGAAACCAGGCATCCTCTACTGACGATGAGGTCAATATCCTTCCAGAATACACGGGCTAGGTCAATTAGAAAAGCCTACTCGCGAAGTGTTTTAGGGAGCGTTTGACAGTGATGAGGGTTGGTCGTTTGACCGCAGACCCATTACGCATGCAGGCAATGATGGCTAAAATCCTGGTTGAAGACAGCATAGGTGTATTTAGAGGGCAAGTTGGTCAGGATGCTATCTAAGAAGTTGCCAATGGTTACGGATTGAGGGTTGTACCTGGTAGGTTCCTTGATAATTTGTGAGAGATTGAGAGCATCTAGCTTAGATTTTAGGATGGCTGGGGTGTTAAGCATGTCCCAGTTAAGGTCACCTAACAGTATGAACTCTGAAGATAGATGGGGGGGGGCAATCAATTCACATATTGTTTCCAGGGCAGAGCTGTGGGCTGAAGGGGGTCTATAACAAGCGGCAACGGTTCTGGAACGGTGGATTTTTAAAAGTAGACGCTCTAATTGTTTGGGAACAAACCTGGATAGTATGACAGAAATCTGCAGGCTAATTCTGCCCACTTTGGCAGTTCTATCTTGTCGGAAAATGTTATAGTTAGGGATGGACATTTCAGGACTTTTAGTGGCCTTCCTAAGCCAGGATTCAGACAAGGCTAGGACATCCAGGTTAGCAGAGTGTGCTAAAGCAGTGAATAAAAAAACTTAGGGAGGAAGCTACTAATGTTAACATGCATGAAACCAATGCTTTTATGGTTACAGAAGTCAACAAATGAGAGGGACTGGGGAATAGGAGTGGAGCTAGGGGCTGCAAGGCCTGGGTTAACCTCTACATAACCAGAGGAACAGAGAATGAGTAGGATAAGGGTACAGCTAAAAGCTATAAGAACTGGTCGTCTAGTGCGTTCGGAACAGAGAGAAAAAGGAGTCGATTTCTGGATGCGAAAGAATAGATTAATGACCACTGCACTGAGGCTAGGAAACACTGCCACCACCAATAAATCCACGATAATTGAGAATTTCAATAAGCATCATCGACCTGGCCAAGGCTTTAGACTCTGTCAATCACCACATTCTTATCGGCAGACTCAACAGCCTTGGTTTCTCAAATGATTGCCTCGCCTGTTTTCCAGAATTCTGGCATGTCTCTATGGGGGTGCCACAGGGCTCAATTCTCGGGCTGACTCTTTTCTCTGTATACATCAGTGATGTCTCTCTTGCTGCTGGTGATTCTCTGATCCACCTCAACGCAAACGAAACCATTCTGTATACTTCTGGGCCTTCTTTGGATACAGACCTTAATTTAATAAAACGAACTTCAATGCCATACGATACTCCTTCCGTGGCCTCCAACTGCTCTTAAATGCGATGAAAACTAAATGCATGCTCTTCAACCGATTGCTGCCCGCACCCTCCCGCCTGACTAGCATCACTACTCTGGACGGTTCTGACTTCTGAATATGTGGACAACTACAAATACCTAGATGTCTGGTTAGATTGTAAGCTCTCCTTCCAGAGTCACATTAAGCATCTCCAATCCAAAACTGACTGTCCTACCGATCCTTGACTTCGGCAATGTCATTTACAAAATAGCCTCCAACACTCTACTCAGCAAATTGGATGCAGTCTATCATAGTGCCATCCATTTTGTCACCAAAGCCCCATATAATACCCACCACTGCAACCTGTATGCTCTCATTGGCTGGCCCTGACTTCATATTCGACGTCAAACCCACTGTCTCCAGGTCATCTTTAAGCCTTTGCTAGGTAAAGCCCCGCCTTTATCTCAGCTCACTGGTCACCATAGCAGCACCCACCAGTAGCACACGCTCCAGCAGGTAAATTTCACTGGTCACCCCCAAAGCCAATTCCTCCTTTGGTCGCCTTTCCTCCCAGTTCTCTGCTGCCAATGACTGGAACGAATTGCAAAAATCACTGAAGCTGGAGACCTATACAATGGGGCAAAAAAGTATTTAGTCAGCAACCAATTGTGCAAGTTCTCCCACTTAAAAAGATGACAGTTGAAGTGTACCTATGATGAAAATTACAGGCCTCTCTCATCTTTTTAAGTGGGAGAACTTGCACAATTGGTGGCTGACTAAATACTTTTTTGCCCCACTGTATAAAAAGATGAGAGAGGCCTGTAATTTTCATGATAGGTACACTTCAACTATGACAGACAAAATGAGAAGAAAAAACATCCAGAAAATCACATTGTAGGACTTTTAATGAATTTATGGTGGAAAACCTACAAACAGGCAAGATTTCTGGCTCTCACAGACCTGCAACTTCTTCTTTAAGAGGAGGCTCCTCTGTCCTCCACTCGTTACCTGTATTAATGGCACCTGTTTGAACTTGTTATCAGTATAAAAGACACCAGTACAAAGACACTTGTGTGTGACATTTCCTATTTGAGAAAGAGAAACAAAACAGCATGATTCCATCCAGTATAACCTACCATCTGGAGATGTGTGCTAGTCATGGGAGAAACATTGCTATTACGTCAATGGATATAGTGTTTCTCTCTACTTACCCTCTCTCCCTCCTTCCTCACCACAAAATGTGTGGGCTGGATTGGCACTTCTTTGGTTTTCCTCCATGCCTGTGAAGGGCGGTGACAGTTTGGGTTTCTTGAGTGCTTGCCCCTATGATCTCTCTCTTTACTGATGCAGGTCGTATTCACCGGAAGTAGATAACCTTACAGAGGACTAAACTTTTCACATGGTGAACGAGAAAGACAGAGGGAAGGGGGAGAGAAAGAAGGATCAATTCACCCAGCTGGAGGTAAGGCAAGTGAAGCTGGAACAGGAGGTGAACACTAGTCAGCACAAATAAATAGTCCAGCTTAAAAACACCCAGAGAGCAAGAGGTGGAGAGAGACATACAGTGGATTGCAAAAGTATTCACCCCCTTGGCATTTTTCCTATTTTGTTGCCTTACAACATGGAATTAAAATATATTTTTTGGGGGGTTTGCATCATTTGATTTACACAACAAGCCTACCTCTTTAAAGATGGTAAATATTTTGGGGGGTGAAACAAATAAGACAAAAGAACTGAACTTGAGTGTGCATAACTATTCACCCCCTCAAAGTCAATACTTTGTAGAGCCACCTTTTGCAGCAATTAACACTGCACGTTTCTTGGGGGTATGTCACATCTAGCCACTGGGATTTTGGCCCATTCTTCAAGGCAAAACTGCTCCAGCTCCTTCAAGTTGGATGGGTTCTGCTGGTGTACAGCAATATTTAAAAGTCATTCCACAGATTCTCAATTGGATTGATGTCTGAGCTTTGACTAGGCCATTCCAAGACATTTAAAAGTTTCCCCTTAAACCACTCGAGTGTTGCTTTAGCAGTATGCTTAGGGTCGTTGTCCCGCTGGAAGGTGAACCTCCGTCCCAGTCTCAAATCTCTGGAAGACTGAAACAGGTTTCCCTCAATAATTTCTCTGTATTTAGCGCAGTCTATAACTCCTTCAATTTTGATCAGTTTCCCAGTCCCTGCCGCTGAAAATGGTGTTCACACTGGACACTGGATGGTGTTCAGGGTGATGAGAGGAGTTGGGTTTGGGCCAAACATAGTGTTTTCCTTGATGGCCAAAAATATACATTTTAGTCTCATCTGACCAGAGTACCTTCTTCCATATATTTGGAGAGTCTCCCAGATGCTTTTTGACGAACACCAAACATGTTTGCTTATTTTTTTCTGGCCACTCTTCCGTTAAGCTCAGCACTGTGGAGTGTACGGCTTAAAGTGGTCCTATGGACAGATACTCAAATCTCTGCTGTGGAGCTTTGCAGCTTCTTCAGGGTTATCTTTTGTCTCTTTGTTGTCTCTCTGATTAATGCCCTCCTTGCCTGGTCCGTGAGTTTTGGTGGGCGGCCCTCTCTTGGCAGGTTTGTTGTGGTGCCATATTCATAAACATCTCCATACTTTGTTTATATACCCTTTGTTGGCAATGACAGAGGTCAAACATTTTCTGTAAGTCTTCACAAGGTTTTCACACACTGTTGCTGGTATTTTGGCCCATTCCTCCATGCAGATCTCCTCTAGAGCAGTGATGTTTTGGGGCTGTTGCTGGGCAACACAGACTTTCAACTCCCTCCAAAGATTTTCTACAGGGTTGAAATCTGGAGACTGGCTAGGCCACTCCAGGACCTTGAAATGCTTCTTACGAAGCCACTCCTTCGTTGCCCGGGCAGTGTGTTTGGGATCATTGTCATGCTGAAAGACCCAGCCACGTTTCATCTTCAATGCCCTTGCTGATGGAAGGAGGTTTTCACTCAAAATCTCACAATACATGGCCCCATTCATTCTTTCCATTACACGGATCAGTCGTCCTGGTCCCTTTGCAGAAAAATAGCCACAAAGCATGATGTTTCAACACCTATGCATCACAGTAGGTATGGTGTTCTTTGGATGCATTCTTTGTCCTCCAAACACGACGAGTTGAGTTTTTACCAAAAAGTTATATTTTGGTTTCATCTGACCATATGACATTCTCCCAATCTTCTTCTGGATCATCCAAATGCTCTCTAGCAAACTTCAGACGGGCCTGGACATGTACTGGCTTAAGCAGGGGGACACGTCTGGCACTGCAGGATTTGAGTCCCTGGCGGCGTAGTGTGTTACTGATGATATGCTTTGTTACTTTGGTCCCAGCTCTCTGCAGGTCATTCATTAGGTCCTCCCGTGTGGTTCTGGTATTTTTGCTCACTGTTCTTGTGATCATCTACAATTTTGTTTCTGGTGTCCTTTGACAGCTCTTTGGTCTTGGCCATAGTGGAGTTTGGAGTGTGACTGTTTGAGGTTGTGGACAGGTATCTTTTATACTGATAACAAGTTCAAACAGGTGTCATTAATACAGGTAACGAGTGGAGGACAGAGGAGCCTCTTAAAGAAGAAGTTACAGGTCTGTGAGAGCCAGAAATCTTGCTTGTTTGTAGGTGACCAAATACTTATTTTCCACCATAATTTGCAAATAAATTCATAAAAAATCCTACAATGTGATTTTCTGGATTTTTTTTCTCATTTTGTCTGTTATAGTTGAAGTGTACCTTGTCGTGGAAATGTCCTGTATTTACCAACTCATGAGAGCAAACCACACACAAGTCAGAGTTATCACAAAGTCCATCTTTAATTATATGAGCTCCATCACAACCCTGTGACTCTCAGATCAATTCAGTGTCTATAAATGAATTCTCTGAGAGTCCTTACACATTGCAACTGAGATCCTTTATAGCAAAGACACACAGAGCCAGACAGCATTGGCCATAGTTTAGGAGACAAAGCTGAACGATAAATTATGTTATTTTCTCAAACTCAGAACCTAAACAAATCCTCATATCAACAGGCATATATCACATCCACCCTATCTTGACAAGATCACAGAGACACATTGACTGGCACACAGACATTGTGGAGCCAAGAGATACACGCTTGACCTCTCCCCTCTCTCCGGCCCAAGTAACTTATTCCCGACAGAGAACAGATGACGGAAAACCCGGCAAAAATAAACATTCTGATGAGAAGTAACTTACAAACATATGATGAATATAAAACATCTTACCTATGTTACCAACTAATTCTGATTATTCCCCAACAACCTATGATGAAATTTACAGGCCTCTCTCATCTTTTTAAGTGGGAGAACTTGCACAATTGGTGGTTGACTAAACACTTTTTTGCCCAACTGTATATATACTGAGATCATGTGACACTTAGATTGCACACAAGTGGACTTTATTTGACTAATTTTGTGACTTCTGAAGGTAATTGATTGCACCAGATCTTATTTAGGGGCGTCATAAGAAAGTGTGTGAATACATACAGTGGGGAGAACAAGTATTTCATACACTGCCGATTTTGCAGGTTTTCCTACTTACAAAGCATGTAGAGGTTTGTAATTTTTATCATAGGTACACTTCAACTGTGAGACGGAATCTAAAACAAAAATCCAGAAAATCACAGTGTATGATTTTTAAGTAATTAATTTTCATTTTATTGCATGACATAAGTATTTGATCACTTACCAACCAGTAAGAATTCCGGCTCTCACAGACCTGTTAGTTTTTCTTTAAGAAGCCTTCCTGTTCTCCACTCATTACCTGTATAAAAGACACCTGTCCACACACTCAATCAAACAGACTCCAACCTCTCCACAATGGCCAAGAACAGAGAGCTGTGTAAGGACATCAGGGATAAATTGTAGACCTGCACAAGGCTGGGATGGGCTACAGGACAATAGGCAAGCAGCTTGGTGAGAAGGCAACAACTGCAATTATTAGAAAATGGAATAAGTTCAAGATGTCGGTCAATCACCCTCCGTCTGGGGCTCCATGCAAGATCTCACCTTGTGGGGCATCAATGATCATGAGGAAGGTGAGAGATGAGCCCAGAACTACACGGCAGAACCTGGTCAATGACCTGAAGAGAGCTGGGACCACAGTCTCAAAGAAAACCATTAGTAACACACTACACCGTCATGGATTAAAATCCTGCAGCGCATGCAAGGTCCCCCTGCTCAAGCCAGCACATGTTCAGGCCCGTCTGAAGTTTGCCAATGACCATCTGGATGATCCAGGGGAGAAATGGGAGAAGGTCATGTGGTCTGATGAGACAGAAACTCCACTAGCTGTGTTTGGAGGAAGAAGAAGGATGAGTACAACCCCAAGAACACCATCCCAACCGTGAAGCATGGAGGTGGAAACATCATTCTTTGGAGATGCTTTTCTGCAAAGGGGACAAGAATCGTGAGTTCTTGGCCAATAACCTCTTTCCCTCAGTAAGAGCATTGAAGATGGGTCGTGGCTGGGTCTTCCAGCATGACAACGACCCGAAACACACAGCCAGGGCAACTAAGGAGTGGCTCTGTAAGAAGCATCTCAAGGTCTTGGAGTGGCCTAGCCAGTCTCCAGACCTGTACCCAATAGAAAATCTTTGGAGGGAGCTGAAAGTCCATATTGCCCAGCGACAGCCTCGAAACCCGAAGGATCTGGAGAAGGTCTGTATGGAGGAGTGGGCCAAAATACCTGCTGCAGTGTGTGCAAATCTGGTCAAGAACTACAGGTAACGTATGATCTCTGTCATTGCAAACAAAGGTTTCTGTACCAAATATTAAGTTCTGCTTTTCTGATGTATCAAATACTTATGTCAATAAAATGCTAATTAATTACTTAAAAATCATACAATGTGATTTTCTGGATTTTTGTTTTTGATACTGTCTCTCACAGTTGAAGTGTACCTGTGATAAAAATTACAGACCTCTACATGCTTTATAAGTAGGAAACACTGCCGATTTTGCAGGTTATCAAATACTTGTTCTCCCCACTGTATGCATGCCCCACTTAAAAAAGAAAGAAAATGTAAACTTTTTTAAATTTTAAATTTCATAAATGTGGACTATTTTGTGTTTGTCCATTACATGAAATCCAAATAAAAATACATGTCCAAAGACATCATAGCAGAACAGACTGAGCACCCCCTCTGATTACCCCCCTACCAGCCACCCTGATTACCCCCCTACCAGCCGCCCTGATTACCCCCCTACCAGCCGCCCTGATTACCCCCCTACCAGCCGCCCTGATTACCCCCCTACCAGCCGCCCTGATTACCCCCCTTCCAGCCACCCTGATTACCCCCCTACCAGCCACCCTGATTACCCCCCTACCAGCCACCCTGATTACCCCCCTACCAGCCACCCTGATTACCCCCCTACCAGCCACCCTGATTACCCCCCTACCAGCCACCCTGATTACCCCCCTTCCAGCCACCCTGATTACCCCCCTACCAGCCGCCCTGATTACCCCCCTACCAGCCGCCCTGATTACCCCCCTACCAGCCGCCCTGATTACCCCCCTACCAGCCGCCCTGATTACCCCCCTACCAGCCGCCCTGATTACCCCCCTACCAGCCGCCCTGATTACCCCCCTACCAGCCGCCCTGATTACCCCCCTACCAGCCGCCCTGATTACCCCCCTACCAGCCACCCTGATTACCCCCCTACCAGCCACCCTGATTACCCCCCTACCAGCCACCCTGATTACCCCCTTACCAGCCACCCTGATTACCCCCCTACCAGCCACCCTGATTACCCCCCTACCAGCCACCCTGATTACCCCCCTACCAGCCACCCTGATTACCCCCCTACCAGCCACCCTGATTACCCCCCTACCAGCCGCCCTGATTACCCCCCTACCAGCCACCCTGATTACCCCCCTACCAGCCACCCTGATTACCCCCCTACCAGCCACCCTGATTACCCCCCTACCAGCCACCCTGATTACCCCCCTTCCAGCCACCCTGATTACCCCCCTACCAGCCGCCCTGATTACACCCCTACCAGCCGCCCTGATTACCCCCCTACCAGCCACCCTGATTACCCCCCTACCAGCCACCCTGATTACCCCCTACCAGCCACCCTGATTACCCCCCTACCAGCCACCCTGATAGCCCTCCTGACAACCCCCCCCTACCAGGCACCCCCGATAGCCCTCCTGACAACCCCCCCCCCCTACCAGCCACCCTAATAGCCCACCTGACAACCCCCCCTACCAGCCAACCTAATAGCCCTCCTGACAACCGCCCCCCATACCAGCCACCCTGATAGCCCTCCTGACACCCACTGAGGACATACAAAAGCCACAGATTGTACTCCTTATGGACTAAAACAGGAAATATATATAAGAAAATAAACTTTTTCCCAAACACAGTGTCTAAACTCTGGTGTCCAAACACCCAGCGCACCCTAGACCTTCTGTACTGAGGACCAGCTAGGGTCACCCAGCCACATGATAATATACACAAGCACAAACGACCTGAGAGCACAGCAGTAAAGTGTGGCCACAGCACTCAAGGGAGTGATTGAAAAAGCTTCTTCTACTTTCCTCAACACACATGTGGTTATCGCCACCTTGCTACCATGAAAATACTTCCATCATTATTTTATCAGTTAAATTGACTGAGAACACATTGTCATTTACAGCAACATCCTGGGGAATATTTACAGGGGAGGATGAATGAGCCAATTGTAATGTGGGGATGATTAGGTGACTGTGATGGTGTGAGGAACAGATTGGGAATTTAGCCAGGATGCCAGGGTAAACACCCCTACTCTTACAGTAAGTGCCATGGGATCTTTAGTGGCCACAGAGAGTTAGGAAACCTGCTTAACATCCCATACAAAAGAGAACACCCTACACAGGGCAATGTCCTCAATCACTGCCCCGGGGAATTGGGATATTTTTTTTAGACCAGGGGAAAGGGTGCCTCCTACTGGCCCTCCAACACCACTTCCAGCAGCATCTGGTCTCCCATCTAGTTATCAACCAGGACCAACCTTGCTTAGCTTCAGAAGCAAGCTAGCATTCGGACACAGGTTGGTATACTGCTGGCTTACAGCAGGTAAATGCAAGTATTTCCCAAGACTGTGCCTCAAAACCAAATGTTTACCTGGCCCACAATTCCACCCTGAACTGAACTTGAACAGTCTTTACAATCCGGTCCACCTATACAAGGCAGCACCCATCTTTCCCCGGACCCAAAAGGACATCACCATCAAACGCAGCCTCAATACTTCACACAGGAGCAACAGATCAATAGAAACCCTGCCCAGACCAGCAAGACACTCTCCCAGACCTAAACATTGAGGACCTATATCCAGACCACAGCACCACATCAACACCCCCCCCCCCCCCCCAAGTTATCCATGCCCACACCCCATTTAGGCCCCCTCAGATCAGATCTTGAATTGAACCTTTATTTAACTAGACAAGTCAGTTAAGAACAAATTCTTATTTACGATGACGGCCTACACCTGGCAAACCCAGACAACGCTAGGCCAGTTGTGATACAGACTGGAATCAAACCAGGGTGTCTGTAGTGATACCTCAAGCACTGAGATGTAGTGCCCTAGACCGCTGCGCCACTCCTGCCCAGCCCATGCCCCCCACTCCCGCAAAGAGGGCCTCAGAGAGATTAACCTGGAAAAGAGTCCCCTAAGCAAGCTGGTCCTGGGGCTTTGTTCACAAACACACCCCACAGAACCCTAGGACAGCAACACAATTAGATCCAACAAAATCATGAGAAAACAAAAAGATAATTACTTGACATGTTGGAAAGAGAAAACAGAGCAAACAAGAATGCTATTTTGCCCTAAACAGAGAGTACAAAGTGGCAGAATACCTGACCACTATGACTGACCCAAACTTAAGGAAAGCTTTGACTATGTACAGACTCAGTGGGCATAGCCTTGCTGTTGAGAAAGGACACCGTAGGCAGTCCTGGCTCTCAAGAGAATACAGTCTGTGTGCACACTGCCCACAACATGAGGTGGGAACTGAGCTGCACTTCCTAACCTACTGCCAAATGTATGACCATATTAGACACACATTTCCCTCAGATGACTCATATCCACAAAGAATTTGAAAATAAACCAAATTTTCATCAACTCTACTGGGTGAAACATCAGTGTGCCATCACAGCAGCAATACTTGTGACCTGTTGCCACAAGAAAAGGGCAGCCAACAAACACCATTGTAAATACAACCCATATTTATGTTAACTTTTTCCACTTTTGTACATCATTACAACACTGATATGACATTTGAAATGTCTTTATAGAGGGAGGGGGGAGCGGGAGAGAAAGAGAGAAAGGGAAAGGGGGAAGAGAGAAAGAGGGAAAGGGGGGGAAGAGAGAGAGAACGGGGAAGAGGGAAAGGGGGGGAAGAGAGAGAGAACGGGGAAGAGGGAAAGGGGGGGAAGAGAGAAAGGGGGGGAAGAGGGAAAGGAGGGGAAGAGGGAAAGGAGGGGAAGAGGGAAAGGGGGGGAAGAGAGAAAGGGGGGGAAGAGAGAAAGGGGGGGAAGAGAGAAAGGGGGGGAAGAGGGAAAGGTAAAGGAGAAAAAAAGAGGGCAGGGGCAAGAAAAGCATTGATTTCAATCGCACCCTGTGTTGCAACCAGCACTGACTCCTGCTACCTCAGCTTGAGGTGCAATGAAATGGTTAGTGTCGTAAAGGCCTGTACAAAAACAACAAAAAATGGGCACATTCACCCCATAGGAGTCTTTGTCAGGGCCGGGTATGATACTTCTGATTGTTGTAGAACAGAGATACATGTAGATAGTATTCAGTAAATCGATGGTATCCAGTATATACTGTACAAGGTATCCAGTATATAGATAGTATCTGTAACATGTGTGCTTGGAGTCAGGAAGCAAGTTCAGGGAGTGATTCAATAAATAAATAAAAACATAATGGAAACCAAGAAACACGAACAACGCACAGACATGAAACAGAAACAATAACGCCTGGGGAAGGAACCAAAGGGAGTGACATATATAGGGCAGGTAATCAAGGAGGTGATGGAGTCCAGGTGAGTCTAATGACGTGCAGGCGCGCATAACGATGGTGACAGCTGTGTGCCATAACGACCAGCCTGGTGACCTAAAGGTCAGAGAGGGAGCACACATGACAGTACCCCACTCCGACGCGCGGCTCCAGAGGCAGGAAACCGACCAAAATAACGATCCCGGGGATGAGGTGCGGACCGGTCACCTCTGCCGAGGCACGGGAAACCTGATAAACTTGTTGAGCGGGCTGAGACCTTGAGGCACGTGAAGCTGTTCACCAGCTGAGGCATTGGAAACTATCGATCCCGCTGAGGCATGGCAGCCTGTCGAGCCAGCTGAGGCATGGCAGCCTAACGATCCCGCTGAGGCATGGCAGCCTGTCGAGCCAGCTGAGACATGGCAACCTAACGATCCCTTGAGGCATGGCAGCCTGTCGAGCCAGCTGAGGCATGGCAGCCTAACTAGCCCGATGAGGTATGTAAGCACGCTGAGACAGCTAAGGCAGGGGAACCCGTCAAACCGTCTGAGGCCTCCCCGGTAGACCCGACAAACCGTCCGAGGCCTCCCCGGTAGACCCGACAAACCGTCCGAGGCCTCCCCGGTAGACCCGACATCACCTCGAACACGAAAAGAAAAGAAAAGTCCCTGATGCTTCCCTTTGGTGAGGCGACATTCTGTAACATGCACTGAGAGTCGGGATGCAAGTTCAGGGAGTTAATCATTTAATAAATAAATGAAAACGTAATACAAACAACTCACAGACATGAAACAGAAACAATGACACCTGGGGAAGGAACCAAAGGGTGTGAAATATTTAGGGAAGTTAATTAGGGAGGTGACGGAGACCAGGTGAGTCTAATGACGTGCAGGTGCATGTAACGATGGTGACAGGTGTGCGCCATAACGAGCAGCTTGGTGACCTAGAGGCTGGAGAGGGAGCACACGTGACAGTATCCAGCATATAGACAGTGTCCAGTATATAAATAGTATCCAGTATATAGAAAGTGTCCAGTATATAAATAGTATCCAGTATATAGATAGTATCCAGTATATAGATTATATCCAGTATATCGATAGTATCTAGTATTTAGCATGTATCCAATATATAGATAGCGGCCTGTAAATAGAAAGTATCCAGGATACAGATAGTATAGAGATAGTATCCAGTATAGAGATAGTATACAGATAGTATCCAGTATACAGATAGTATCCAGCATATAGATAGTATCCAGTATTTAAACAGTATCTAGTACATTGATAGTGTCCAGTATATAGAAAGTATCCAGTATATAGATTGTATCTAGTATATTGATAGTGTCCAGTATATAGATAGTATCCAGTATATCTAGTCTGTTTTTCTTTGTGACGGGCATATTTAACATTGCATGAGTTCAAAAGTCTTCTACTTTGGAAACATCTGTTGTGATCCCCCCTCCTCCTCCCACCAACCCAGAACACATTGCACCATGTGGATATTTGCTTGAGATGCTTTCTCCACTTACTCAATCCTCTTGAGCAAGCACACTCCTTCAGCATAACAATTAAAAAGCATGGGAGCAACAATAATCAAAGAAAGAACATGTTACATTTTAGTAAGACATTCTAAGCGAGGTAATGCAAAGAAAGAACATGTTACATTTTAGTAAGACATTCTAAGTGAGGTAATGCAAATAAAGAACATGTTACATTTTAGTAAGACATTCTAAGCGAGGTAATGCAAATAAAGAACATGTTACATTTTAGTAAGACATTCTAAGCGAGGTAATGCAAAGAAAGAACATGTTACATTTTAGTAAGACATTCTAAGCGAGGTAATGCAAAGAAAGAACAAGAGTAGGCAGCCAGTACATAGCAATAAACTTTAGTGAATTATTAACAGAATGTATTTATAAAAGAATACATATGGGAGCAGTCAGCAAAGTACATCAGGATGAACAACTGCAACACGTTTTGACTACTAGAGAATTCCTCAGGCAGCAGGGTAAAAGAACCTATCTAATTCTCTGTCCCTCTCCCTCTATCTGCCCCATCACCTTTGACAGTTACAACAGCTACCTGTTTTCCACTCCCAACCTCTGAACAAGCTTCATACATTTCTTTCTTCCTTTTGGATATTCTTTTTCAGTTTCCGACGTAAATTTGCAGCGCCCTAGGAAATGGAGGTAGCATGTGTGAAATGGATGTAGCATGTGTGAAATGGATGTAGCATGTGTGAAATGGATGTAGTCCCCTCCTTCAGCTCCTCCCTCTCACCTGTGTCATCAATACTTGGGGTGTGTTAAAAATGCTTTAAATGTTGAATGAGCACTAAAAACAGTCAATGTCGAAATGAACAGCAAAGTTGCAGAGTTAGTATGGCAGCTGAAAGTGTATTTGAGTGTACTTGAATCTCACTGATAACTTTACACATTTCTTAGAATTTCATTTCCAGAATGTTTGAAGTCCTCACATTCAGAATGAACTGTTCAAGTGTTTTACAGCATTACACACTGAATGCACCCCTGACCACAAATACATAGTACCCCAAGGCCTGATCTTTGACCTTCACATATCAACCAGAGGACATAAGATTCGAACAAAGCGTGAAGGTCAGTCAACGCAAAAACAAATCCATGAAGGCGGATCTGCTATTTTTAGTTATTATATATATATTTTTTATTTTACCCCCCCCCCCCCCCCTTTGTCTGCCCAATTTCGATTTTGTCTCATCACTGCAACAGGTTCGGGAAAGGCGAAGGTGGAGGCTCGCGTCCTCCAAAACGTGACCCACCTAACCAGCAGCAGCATATCACCAGCAGCATACCACTGCTAGCTTGCTTCTCTAGCTGAGCAGGGTTGGTCCTGGATGGGAGACCAGATGCAGCTGGAAGTGCCTGATTAAATAACGGTTTAAAAAAATTACCATGCTCCTTAACATCCAGAAGCCAGCCACACCAATGTGTTGGAGGAAACACTGGTGACTGGAGTCAGCCTGCAGGAACTTGGCCTGCCAGGAGTTGCTAGGGTGTGATGAGCCAAGTAAAGCCCCACTGGTCAAACCCTCCCCTAGCCCAGATGATGCCAATTGTGTGCTGTCCTATGGGACTCCTGGCCACAGCTGGTTGTGGTACAGCCTGGGGATGAACCTGGGTCTGTAGTAACACCTCTAGCACTGTGATGCAGTGCCTTAGACCACTACGCCATTTAGGAGGCCTGAGGGTGGATCTGCATTTTGACAGTTTATTGTCCAACTGTGGCCTGTGGCTTGAAGCACTCAAGTAAGTCCTTAAGTTTCACCAACAATGGTTCAATTCATTATCATAGTTCATAATTCTCTGAGGTCCAAACGAAGGCATTGGGCAACAGACAAATCCCTACATTGGTGTAAAGAGTAGCTTTGGAGGTCAAGGCTTGCACAATGAGAAAAACAGAAGCCTGGAGCCAATGAGCACTAAACCATATCAGCTAGAAGCCCCGTCGCTCCTTGTGGCTCACTGTCCAAACCCCTAGATCTCAAATGGCAGCCTGGTCCTTGCCAACATGGGCTGTAGGCTACTGAAAACCCTTCAATTACCCACCAGACCACAGTGGCTCTCTGGAACACACTCTCACTGCATGTTGTTTGGACTTTTTGTCAGACTTTGTCAGACGGCCATGACATGAATGGTCGTCCACTGGGGCTCAAATTAAACACGGGTTGTGTTGCACTCTACTCCAGTAAACATGTTGGATTGTGCCAAACTCATAGGAACTGGAACAAACAGTGGGTTGCTACTGTAGTGCACTGTACTGCACATCAGTGCTTAATTTTGGCTGCTTATATCAAGGGCATAAACAATAGACAGGGGAACTATTTTCAGTCTCCCTTTGTACAGAATGGGAATTCAGTAATTGTGCCGACATTGAATAATGTATGGCTATTTACAGGTAGAATAGTTGCATTGAACGTCTAACTAGGAATATGTTCTGAGGTGCATGTAATTATGAATGTTATTTTTTCACTCTTACACTGTGAACAGTACTGGATATATAATGCCTCTGTCATATAGCTATTAGAAAAAAACAAAAAACAATTTCTAATCTGTATGTCAATGTCTTCTTTGTATTATTTCTGCAGTTGGTGTAATTTAAATCCCATCCTATGGTAGTTAGATTTATCAGGGTTACACACATAGCAGCAAAGATACTGAAGAACTTGATACCGCATTGAACGTGGGAGTGGGATCAACTTTACCTGTCATGGACAGGGGTTGACCGACCTCCCACCCAGACCCCAGCCCCCCTCCCAACTCCCTCCCCAACTCTCCTCCCTGAACCCTCCTCCCCGACCTGCACCTATCTGGGCTCTATACAGCTTCAACAAACGTTAGCTAAAGTTCATCGAACAGCTTTGTTTACAGACGCTTGCATTGCTCGAAAGAAGTACTTTTAGACCTGTCAAGTCGAAGCAAACAAAGTCAATATTCTTTCTGGTGCCCAACCGCCCAACTCATTACTTTCCTGCAAAATGGATTGGGACCAAATGAACAAATTGATTTTGATGCCACAGCTCCCAACTCGTTGAATTCTTTAGGACTTGGTATTTTTTCTCCCCTCAAACCCAATCACAGGAAATTAAACACAGTACGTTTTATTGGGACCAGGTTCAGCTCCAAATCCTTGGTCAACTCCTGGAGATGATCACCTTAAATCTAATAGCAGAAGTCCCAGAATAACTAAAAGGCCATTTAAGTAACAGACCGCCACATATCCCACTGCAAGTACCCCTTTCCAGGGCTAGTAAATGTCAGGTTAATCCATTTCCTGTTTCTGCTCTTTTACAGGAGGTTATTAAAAATTGATTTGGTCTTTCTCCATTGGTTATGTCCTGCTGAAAGGATCTACTGCATCTCTTCCAAAAAGACAGAGAGAAAGAAGTGACAGAGAAAGGAAAAGGTACACTACCTACCTTCCCTGATCTCCATGCCCTATTAGTGACACTTGATCACCTGACCTTCTACCAGGTGTATCAGAACTCCATATCATTACTTTGAGTGAATGATTTCTCTCAATTTTAAACGATGCTAAAATCGTAGTAGAATTTAGCATCGTTTAAAATTGAGAGAAATCATTCACTCAAAGTAATGATATCTGGGTGAGTACAGGGTTGGGTAGGTTGCTTTCAAAATGTAATCCATTACAGTTACTAGTTACCTGTCCAAAATTGTAATCTGTAATGTAACTTCTGGATAACCCAAACTCAGTAATGTAAACCGATTACATTCAGTTTCTAGATTACTTTCCCCTTAAGAGGCATTGGAAGAAGACACAGATGTATGTTACCAATTGAAACACATCTATTGCAGGATACATCCATGTGAAGGTTCACATAGCTGGCCATATATGAATGTTACATTTTACTTTATGGGTTGGTTATGTAGGCTTCTTCTAACCCATCACTTTCTACTACATCTAATAATATGATTAAATTACATTTTTACGTTAAAACCCAAGTCTATCAGAACTCTATTCATTACAATAAATTAAATACTTCTTGATCTTCATCAATAGGACTAGTAAATATGGAAGCATAGATTAGCCAAATTGTTTTTATCTGAGCATGACCACAAAACTAAGGACTTATTAGCCAGCCCTACTCTGTTGTTTATGATTTTGATGTCATGGAGTACTGATTGGGCTCATTGATTTTGAGTTGAAAAATAAATGCTGTGCTCATGGAGTTTGTGAAAAATGAATGCCATTGGCTGCATTTGCTATAGGCTTATTGTTTAACTTTTTGTTGGTGACACTTTGATATCTTCATAACATGTAGGTGTTGAAGGCAAATCCACAGATGAAAAAATAACAAAATGGTTGCCTCACCTCTGTTTTGGTAAAAAGCTGAGGGATGAGCCTGGAGAAATGTAACCACTCTCAGATTAATAGACAGACCCATAGATGCAAGGACTAACCATCCATGATATCAAAAACATTGGAGAAAAAAAAGCTTATATTTTGGGTTCTCATGGAGTGTGACAGTTGAACTAAGCTCATGAGTCATTTATAAGTTATTTTCTCAAAGAATCAATGGATATGTACACTGTACGTCAAAGGTTTTAGAACACTCATTCAATGGTTTTTCTTTATTTTTACTATTTTCTACATTGTACAATAATAGTGAAGACATCAAAACTATAATATAACACACATGTATTAACCAAAAAAGTGTTAAACAAATCATAATATATTTTATATTTGAGATTTGTCAAAGTAGCCACCTTTTGCCTTGATGACAGCTTTGCACATTCTTGGCATTCTCTCAACCAGCTTCACCTGGAATGCTTTTCCAGGTGAAGGGTGGCTATTTGGAGAAATTCAAATATAAAATATATTTTGAATTGTTTAACTCCTTTTTTGGTAACTACATAATTCCAAATGTGTTATTTCATTGTTTTGATGTCTTCACTATTATGGTACAACGTACAAAACAAAGAAAAAATAAAGAAAACCTCTTGAATGAGTAGGTGTTCTAAAACGTTTGACCAGCGGTGTGTTTATAAAAAAAAAATATATATATATATACCCTTTTTCAGGACCCTGACATTCAAAGAAAATTGGTAAAAATCCAAATAACTTCACAGATCTTCATTGTAAAGGGTTTAAACACTGTTTCGCATTCTTGTTCAATGAACCATAAACAATTAATGAACATGCACCTGTGGAACGGTCATTAAGACTCTAACAGCTTACAGACGGTAGGCAATTAAGGTCACATGAAAACATAGAACACTAAATAAACCTTTCTACTGACTCTGAAAAACATCAAAAGAAAGGTGCCCAGGGACCCTACTCAACTGCATGAACGTGCCTTAGGCATGCTGCAAGGAGGCATGAGACTGCATATGTGGCCAGGGCAATAAATTGCTATGTCCGTACTGTACTAAGACAGCGCTACAGGGAGACAGGACGGACAGCTGATCATCCTCGCAGTGGCAAAACACGTGTAACAACACCTGCACAAGATCGGTACATCCAAACATCACACCTGCGGGACAGATACAGGATGGCAACAACAACTGCCCAAGTTCCACCAGGAACGCACAATCCCTCCATCAGTGCTCAGACTGTCCACAATAGACTGAGAGAGGCTTGAATGAGGGCTTGTAGGCCTGTTGTCCTCACAAGACATCACCGGCCACAACGTCGCCTATGGGCACAAACTCACCATGGCTGGACCAGACAGGACTGGCAAAATTGCTGGCAAAATTGCTCTTCACTGACGAGTCGTTGTTTTGTTTCACCAGGGGTGATGGTCGGATTTGCGTTTACCTCCCTTGTTTCCTTCTCAGGAGAGGGATCTTTCGGTTCCTTCTGTCCAGGCCCACATTCGTCGTTGCCACCGGACCTGGCATCGGGCCAGGAAGGTTCTCCTTAGAGTTTCTGACCGGAATCAGATCCAGGCGAATCGTCGCCGTATTCCTGCTCCCGCTTACACCATCGGAGATAAGGTTTGGTTGGCTACACGGGATCTTCCTCTACGAACTGAGTCGAGGAAACTGTCACCGAAGTTCATTGGTCCGTTTGTGGTGGAGAGAATCATTAACCCTGTTGTGGTCCGACTCAAATTGCCGGCAACGCTTCGAGTACACCCCACTTTTCATGTCTCCTGCCTCAAGCCGGTTCTCATCAGTCCTCTGTTGCCCCCTCCTCCTCGTCCTCCTCCTCCTCGGATGATCGGAGGTGGTCCTGCCTACACGGTGCGCCGCATAATGGATTCCAGACGGCGGGGTCGAGGTTTCCAATATCTCGTGGATTGGGAAGGATATGGTCCAGAGGAGAGGAGTTGGATTCCTCGGCGTCAGATCCTTGATGAAGACCTGCTTCGTGACTTCTACCGCCTCCACCCTGGTGCTCTAGGTAGTCCGCCCGGTGGCGTTCGTCGGAGGGGGGGTACTGTCACGAACCCCGCTTCCTGAGTCTGTGTTTGCCTGTGTTTCTGTCCTGGAGTGTGTTTCCGGTGTCCTGGAACGCACCCTGTCTGGTTGCCGGGCAGATTAGCTTGTTGGGAGATCGATGTTCACCCGCACCTGTATCCCATCAGTAATCTGCACACCTGTCCTGATCATCACCTCTCCCCTTCAAAAGCTCTGACCTGACATCCATTCCCTGCCGGATCGTTAGCCATGAACAGTATGTTGTGCCATAGTATCAGCCTCAAGTTGGATAGAATTTGTTTTGTTGTTTTGTACGTCTTGCTTGCCTTCAACTTACCTCCGTTTGTTCTGTCTTCAGTTACTCACCCGGATCATTTACCCCATTCCCGCCTGGTCATCGGAGGATTCCGCTTCCCCATTGGATCCACCTATTTACTCCCATCAACTCACCACCGCTGCCCGCTACGCCACCTGGATGTATCTACCCACTCAAATTCACTTGTAAATAAATACTCACCTTCTTCCTACTCTCCTTGTCCTGGTCTGCTTCTGGGTTCGATTTTGAAGAAACGTGACAAAATACTTTTTTTCTTTACATAGTTGAATGTGCTGACAACAAAATCACACAAAACATTATCAATGGAAATCAAATTTATCAACCAATGGAGGTCTGGATTTGGAGTCACACTCAAAATGAAAGTGGAAAACCACACTACAGGCTGATCCAACATTGATGTAATGTCCTTAAAACAAGTCTAAATGAGGCTCAGTAGTGTGTGTGGCCTCCACGTGCCTGTATGACCTCCCTACAATGCCTGGGCATGCTCCTGATGAGGTTGGCGGATGGTCTCCTGAGGGATCTCCTCCCAGACCTGGACTAAAGCATCCGCCAACTCCTGGACAGTCTGTGGTGCAACGTGGCGTTGGTGGATGGAGCGAGACATGATGTCCCAGATGTGCTCAATTGGATTCAGGTCTGGGGAACAGGCGGGCCAGTCCATAGCATCAATGCCTTCCTCTTGCAGGAACTGCTGACACACTCCAGCCACATGAGGTCTAGCTTTGTCTAGCATTAGGAGGAACCCAGGGCCAACCACACCAGCATATGGTCTCACAAGGGGTCTGAGGATCTCATCACGGTACCTAATGGCAGTCAGGCTACCTCTGGCGAACACATGGAGGGCTGTGCGGCCCCCCAATGAAATGCCACCCCACACCATGACTGACCCACCGCCAAACCGGTCATGCTGGAGGATGCAGGCAGCAGAATGTTCTCCACGGCGTCTCCAGACTCTGTCACGTCTGTCACGTGCTCAGTGTGAACCTGCTTTCATCTGTGAAGAGCACAGGGCACCAGTGGTGAATTTGCCAATCTTGGTGTTCTCTGGCAAATGCCAAACGTCCTGCACGTTGTTGGGCTGTAAGCACAACCCCCACCTGTGGACGTCGGGCCCTCATATCACCCTCATGGAGTCTGTTTCTGACCATTTGAGCAGACACATGCACATTTGTGGCTTGCTGGAGGTCACTTTGCAGGGCTCTGGCAGTGCTCCTCCTTGCACAAAGGCGGAGGTAGCGGTCCTGCTGCTCCTACGGCCTCCTCCACGTCTCCTGATGTACTGGCCTGTCTCCTGGTAGCGCCTCCATGCTCTGGACACTATGCTGACAGACACAGCAAACCTTCTTGCCACAGCTCGCATTGATGTGCCATCCTGGATGAGCTGCACTACCTGAGCCACTTGTGTGGGTTGTAGACTTCGTCTCATGCTATCACTAGAGTGAAAGCACCGCCAGCATTCAAAAGTGACCAAAACATCAGCCAGGAAGCATAGGAACTGAGAAGTGGTCTGTGGTCACCACCTGCAGAACCACTCCTTTTTTGGGGGTGTCTTGCTAATTGCCTATAATTTCCACCTGTTGTCTATTCCATTTGTACAACAGCATGTGAAATGTATTGTCAGTCAGTGTTGCTACCTAAGTGGACAGTTTGATTTCACAGAAGTGTGATTGACTTGGAGTTACATTGTGTTGTTTAAGTGTTCCCTTTATTTTTTTGAGCAGTGTATATAAAATGTGCAAGTCCAAAAATGCATGTAGCAGCTACAGATTGCCTCTTTAAGTCTATCAAGAGATATTAAAGGCATTTCCTGCATGTTAACATCAGAAGTCTCCTCCCTAAGTTTGTTTTATTCAGCTCTTTAGCACACTCCGCCAACTTCCTAGCCATGTCTGAATCCTGGCTTAGAAAGGCCACCAAAATTCCTGAAATGTCCATCCCCAACTACAACATTTTCCAACAAGATAGAACTGCCAAAGGGGGTAGAGTGGATATATACTGCAAAGATAGCATGCAGAGTTCTGTTATACTATCCATGTCTGTGCCCAAACAATTTGAGCTTCTACTTTTAATAATCCATCTTTCCAGAAACAAATCTCTCACCGTTGCCGCTTGTTATTATAGACCCCCCTCAGCCCCCAGCTGTGCCCTGGACACCATAAGTGAATTGATTGCCCCCCATCTATCTTCAAGATTTCATACTGTTAGGTGACCTAAACTGGGACATGCTTAACACCCCGGCTGTCCTACAATCTAAGCTAGATGCCCTCTATCACACAGAAATTGTCAAGGGACCTACCAGGTTCAACTCTAAATCTGTAACCATGGTATAATCCTTGAATGCAGACGGCAGTTGTACCATTGGAAGACATAGCTTGGACTGTAGCCTACAAAAGCCTATTCCTGCTCTTTTCCCACGATCCATCAAACCCATTTGGTGTGTCCTCATAGTGGTCTCTGACTTTTGGTCAGACTCGCTCAGGTGGAAGGAATTTAAATGTGTGCCTTTTTCAACTATGATTTGAATGTCATTGAGAAAACAGAGAAGTGTCAAATATTTTTTTGTCGCAAACCTCCTTTATAAATTTAAAAGTAATCCTAAAAGTAATCGTCTAGTTTTTCAAAAGCATATGTAAATCGGATTTCAATATTTTTGCTGGTAACGTAATGGATTACAGTTACCATTTTTCTTTCATACATGTAATCGATTACAGTTACCGTTTCCATTTTTCATTCTCTCATAATCCGTTACTCCACAATCCTGGGTGAGTAAGTATGCCTCCATGGTAATATGGTAAAGTTGACTTCATGTATACTGTAGGCCCTCCATCAAATAAATATGACCAAGGACATCCAAAATCCATCAGAATAACAATTTTTAACAAGACCAGCAAAATAAATAATTCATCTTAGTAATTGACAGTGTACAGGTAATATTGAACGATTAAGCAATTGCAGTGAAAGTAGATTAAATCTAGTCATTATCAGTGTCATATAATTCATTCCGGTAAATTTTGTAGATTGGCTTGAAAGCGGCATTGACATTGCTGGTTAGCTAACAAGCAAAACTTGATGTTACACATCATTTACTATTGGGAAAATGATTCCAGCCACTTAGCAGCTAGCTGACATTTGTTCAAATAAAGCAAAGTTATCTATTAATGGAAAAGCGCGATTGTAAACTCTAAAGTATAAACCATAGCTTAATTTATGAATGAGGTCCCAGGCGGAGAGTTATTGGTTGAATATGGATGCTCGTCGGACTGTCCTTGCACTTGAAACCCACACCCAATGTGAGGTGTAGCTCCGCCCACTGGACCAAATGGCATGATAAGAGTGCATACTTGTAACGCGGACATTGGCCTGCTGCTATGTCTTCATATCTGTGAAATGGTTTAGGATATGTTCTTTTTTCATACCCAATCGATTTTTGGCTTCCACATGTAAGACAAAGCTTTACAACAATCCAAGTAGCCCCTTAAGAACTATCCATGAGGTGTCAGCATTGGGTTAAAAGAAAATGCTGTAAAAAAAAAGTGTTGTAGTAGTACTTAAATATTCTCTCTCTCTCACAAAATACACATTTTCATGTAATCATTTTTGCCTAATATAACACATCATCATGAGTAATCTCGAAAGATTTGCACAACAGTGCATCTACCCGAGAGAGAAGTGTTATTGTCCAGTAGCACCGTCGGCCAAAAGCCAAAACAATTATACAGGCCATAAATGTCAATGTCAGTTTGCATGCAAGTGTTAAAATGAAATCAACAGCAACCATCAATTAACTCATCCTTGTCAGGAGAGATAGACTCTGTGAAGCATGTAGGCTGACACTCACTCAGCTGGAGAGTAGTTAAAACATAGACACACATACTCGCACACACACACACAAACACATACTCGTGCGAACACACATACTCGCGCGCGCGCACACACACACACACATACTCGCACGCACACACACACACACACACACACACACACACACACACACACACACACACACACACACACACACACACACACACACACACACACACACACACACACACACACACATGCACACTCGCACACACATACACAGACTTGCACACACATACTCGCACACACATACACAGACTTGCACACACATACTCGTGCACACACACGCACGCATGCACACACGCATGCACACACACACACCACACACGGCACCAAGCCAGCAGCAATCCCATCTTTATTATTTAGGAGCCCGATGGCTTCTGAAGCATGCTAAGTGACTGACAGGCGGAACAATGTACTAAAGATCATATGATGGGGCCTCACATAAAAGTCAAGCTATACAACACATTTAGGTATTGTGTCGTGAAATATGCCATGAACAAACTCCAAAGTCATTACAGTTTTTTTCAATTGCTAACAAGACACTTTTTCAAACCTCTTCAGTCTGCATTATCAACATGCATGTTGGCTAAACAGTTAATCTCACCTCCAAAACTCACTCAAACCACCAAAACACTTCATACATGTCTCAAAATAAGCTCGTTCGACCAGAACACTGGCCACAGTTCTCACTCAGAAAGCATAACGTTGTCACTCATAACACACTGACCTAATAGTTCTCACTCAGAAAGCATAACGTTGTCACTCATAACACACCGACCTAACAGTTCTCACTCAGAAAGCATAACGTTGTCACTCATAACACACTGACCTAACAGTTCTCACTCAGAAAGCATAACGTTGTCACTCATAACACACCGACCTAACAGTTCTCACTCAGAAAGCATAACGTTGTCACTCATAACATACTGACCTAACAGTTCTCACTCAGAAAGCATAACGTTGTCACTCATAACACACTGACCTAACAGTTCTCACTCAGAAAGCATAACGTTGTCACTCATAACACACTGACCTAACAGTTCTCACTCAGAAAGCATAACGTTGTCACTCATAACACACTGACCTAACAGTTCTCACTCAGAAAGCATAACGTTGTCACTCATAACACACTGACCTAACAGTTCTCACTCAGAAAGCATAACGTTGTCACTCATAACACACTGACCTAACAGTTCTCACTCAGAAAGCATAACGTTGTCACTCATAACACACCGACCTAACATCCACTGACAGGCAGTGTTACATCAACTATGAACTTTTCTCTTTGAACTCTGAATCATGTTTCACATAAATCAGTATTTCATTATAGAATAAGAATAACACCTTTTCACTTTATTGACTGTACTAAAGTATATGTAATAATAATGAATCAGAAATGCAGCAATTTGCTTCAATAGCCTTTATTTTTTCTATATCTTTGCATATTCTAATTTACTTGTGAAAAATAAGAGTTGAAACAAAAAAACAAATTCCAGAATTTCCAGGTCTGCAATAATAACTACAAAAAAACATCAACATGTATAATATAACACTCATACTGTACAGTACTGTGAGGGTTCTAGTTCTCATCAACATGTATAGTATAACACTCATACTGTACAGTACTGTGAGGGTTCTAGTTCTCATCAACATGTATAGTATAACACTCATACTGTACAGTACTGTGAGGGTTCTAGTTCTCATCAACATGTATAGTATAACACTCATACTGTACAGTACTGTGAGGGTTCTAGTTCTCATCAACATGTATAATATAACACTCATACTGTACAGTACTGTGAGGGTTCTAGTTCTCATCAACCTGTATAGTATAATCACTCATACTGTACAGTACTGTGAGGGTTCTAGTTCTCATCAACATGTATAATATAACACTCATACTGTACAGTACTGTGAGGGTTCTAGTTCTCATCAACCTGTATAGTATAATCACTCATACTGTACAGTACTGTGAGGGTTCTAGTTCTCATCAACCTGTATAGTATAATCACTCATACTGTACAGTACTGTGAGGGTTCTAGTTCTCCCTCTTCTGCATTTGGCCACAAGTTCTCATCAAATTACATCGTATGTCTTCTCTGGCGATGCATCGTGGAAAGTATCTTCTGGAATGTCTAATCCAACCCTGGTAGTCTTCAGGAGAAGTGTCTCCACACCCTGCATTCATGGCATCCAGTAAGGACATCTGGTCATGTGGATGTTGGTCATAAACCTTCCACCTCCACGCAGAGAAAAACTCCTCTATGGGGTTTAGGACGGGGGAATATGGAGGCGGGAATAGTACTGACATCCTGGGATGTGCAGCAAACCAGTCTGTGACTGCAGCAGAGTGGTGGAATGCCACATTATCCCACACAACAACAAAGGTAGTGCAGCAGAGTGGTGGAATGCCACATTATCCCACACAACAAAGGTAGTGCAGCAGAGTGGTGGAATGCCACATTATCCCACACAACAAAGGTAGTGCAGCAGAGTGGTGGAATGCCACATTATCCCACACAACAACAAAGGTAGTGCAGCAGAGTGGTGGAATGCCACATTATCCCACACAACAACAAAGGTAGTGCAGCAGAGTGGTGGAATGCCACATTATCCCACACAACAACAAAGGTAGTGCAGCAGAGTGGTGGAATGCCACATTATCCCACACAACAACAAAGGTAGTGCAGCAGAGTGGTGGAATGCCACATTATCCCACACAACAACAAAGGTAGTGCAGCAGAGTGGTGGAATGCCACATTATCCCACACAACAACAAAGGTAGTGCAGTAGAGTGGTGGAATGCCACATTATCCCACACAACAACAAAGGTAGTGCAGCAGAGTGGTGGAATGCCACATTATGATCAAATATTCTGCTGAGATGTTCTATATGTTTCCAACTGGTTACTGCAGAAATGCATGACATTTGCCATCATTCTGTTTTGAATGTGTTTTTAACCGTTTTGGAAATATATAGTTTTGCAGGTGGTGGAGTATAAATGAGAAAAGAGTTCATGGTTTTTGGAGAATGTGGTCATTGAATGAATTTTGCGTGAAAGCAATGAAAAATGATTCACAGTTTGGTCCACATACACTTCTGTGTCGCTGACTGTCTGAAGAGTTTTGACAATGTGACTTCAGTTTTGACCAATGCATGTTAACAATTGAAAAAAAAAACTGATAAATATTAGCTCCTAAACCCATGTAAATCTTGTATATTTTGTAAAAACTTACTGTAGTGTATTCAAAATCTAAAATATTTAACATTTCATAAAATAGTCCACAAATGACTCCAGCTCCGCAATTTGGGTGAAGATGGAATAGCATTTGGGGGAACACTGTTACAAAGGATTGAAAGGAGATTTAGATTCATAAATCATAAAAGAGGTGGCCGTTGTTATAGCCCACGAGTGCATACACATAAAACCTCCCATGTATACTTTAATATACAATGTATTGACTTTTAATGCATACCTTCATTGCATCTCAGGTTCCCTTGTGGTTGGATAAATGCTAGGCCCAGACGTAACATATGGCCTTACAGACTTTTGTTTTGTTTCCATTGTGGTCGAGCTACTGGAATAGAAAAACAGTTTATCTATACAGTCTACTGCAGTCTTGCTGGCCCAAATCCATATCCTTTTGTATTCAATGGCACCATACAGATCCATTTACTTCTGTATTCAATGGCACCATACAGAAGTAGCAATTAGCGAAGTTGCTGAGGTCATTCTCTGGCTTGGGTTGGAGTCCAACCTTCAGAGCGTCCATTAACACCTCCTTTAGCCAATGAGAGCACTGGCAGGTTGTAGGTCAGACACCTCCGCTGCCTGTGGTGAGAGCCTACATTGTTCATGTTCACACCTCATCAGCCAAAATGACATATGGCTCCACGGCATATATTGGGGAAATGTGTGTGGTGTGTGTGTTTTTGCATGTGTGTGTGTGTGTGTGTGTGTGTGTGTGTGTGTGTGTGTGTGTGTGTGTGTGTGTCTGTGTGTGTGTGTCTGTGTGTGTGTGTGTGTGTGTGTGTGTGTGTGTGTGTGTGTGTGTGTGTGTGTGTGTGTGTGTGTGTGTGTGTGTGTGTGTGTGTGTGTGTGTGTGTGTGTGTGTGTGTGTGTGCGTGCGTGCGTGTGTGTGTTACTTGGTTAACCATGGGTTTGAAAAGCTTCCTTAAGACTCTGATGGGGACCAAGTTACAACATCCCCAAAAAACTTTCATATCCACAGAATTGTAAAACAACCAACATTTTTATACAAGTGTGACAGGTTAGGGTTAAGGTAAGAGATAGGGTTAAGGTAAGAGATAGGGTTAAGGTAAGAGGTAGGGTTAAGGTAAGAGGTAGGGTTAAGGTAAGAGGTAGGGTTAAGGTAAGAGGTAAGGTTAAGGCAAGAGGAAGGGATAAGGTGTGTTTAGGTGTTAGAGAGTGGTTAAAGTACGGGTTAGGGTAAGATTGAAGAACAAAACCATGCCTGATTCAAGCTGCTAGAGTATTGTGCATTATGCCACCCTTACCCAACCTCTTAGATCTCCTGCCACCACCCTCACCCAACCTCCTAGATCTTCTGCCACTACCCTCACCCAACCTCCTAGCCCCTCTTCACCACCCTCACCCAACCTCCTAGATCTTCTGCCACTACCCTCACCCAACCTCCTAGCCCCTCTTCACCACCCTCACCCAACCTCCTACATCTCCTGCCACCACCCTCACCCAACCTCCTAGATCTCCTTCCACCACCATCACCCAACCTTCTAGATCTCCTGCCACCACCCTCACCCAACCTCCTAGATCTTCTGCCACTACCCTCACCCAACCTCCTAGCCCCTCTTCACCACCCTCACCCAACCTCCTACATCTCCTTCCACCACCATCACCCAACCTCCTAGATCTCCTGCCACCACCCTTACCCTACCTCCTAGATCTCCTGTCACCACCCTCACATAACCTCCTAGATTTCCAGCCACCAACCTCACCCAATCTCCTAGATCTCCTGCTACCAACCTCACCCAACCTCCTAAATCTCCTGCGACCAACCTCACCCAACCTCCTAGATCTCCTGCTACCAACCTCACCCAACCTCCTAGACCTCCTGCAACCACTTTTGCCTTCTTCACCTCCTCAGGGTTTAGAGTCACCAGACATGCAAATAAGATGCATAAAGAATAACAATCTCTGGTGAGAGAACAGGACTAAAGCTTTGACCAGCCATGAGCTGTGTCAGTGAAATATGAAGGTCCCCAACTTATTGGAGAGGAATGAATTGAACAATTGTACTTTATAAACCAGGTGTTTGGTACCCTTGCCATTACTAACAGACTAAGGTAGCAGAGGTAACAGTGGTAGGAACAGGCACTGAAACACTAACATTATACAGTTACGTTACATTTTATTAATTAGCACATTATCTATCAACTACGATAAGAAGTCTGGCCAGGTGAGATAAATATGGGGTGACTAGAAGGGAGACTATTGAATGATGATAAGTCGCCTTCTTACTAACAACAGTGTGCAAAATAATGTTGCACTATTGGTTAGATGGGAGCAGAGGACTTCTTTCTTATGGATGGACACACCTAACATACCACATAATTAAAGGCTGCTGGTACAATTAGCCGTTAGCGAAACCTATGTTTTAAGCAGAGAGAGCAGCCAGAGTTTACAGTGCCGTGTTACAAGATTACACAAGTTGGAGACAATGTCACAGATGTTTAAGAGAACTGCAAACCTTAAAAGTTACAGTGATTTATATAATTTCGGTATCCATTTGCCATTTGATTACTGTAATCATTTTATCATGACTTCCTGTAACACGCAACATACAGTATGCCTTATCAAAACCAAAAGTAGTTGTGAGAGCTGGTACAGGCCTTAGCAGTGGGATGGATGGGTAATTCCCTGGTGGATTCCCAGAAAAACACTGTATTACAAGACAGAGAACAATGGCTGACGTGCCTTTCACCATCCACCCTCCTGGCTAAGGCAAGCTCATTGGAGGATATTAATAGAAACGTCTGTGATTTCTGGAATAACCCCCCACCCCCACCTGCCGTTGAGCGTAGCAGCTGCTGCTAACCTGGGAACGTGCTGATGAACCCAGGCATTTGGCAAGAGAAGTTTGTTATGTTTTGGCACACCACTGTTGACTGTGCTTTAGAGTTATATGGCATTGTTGTTGCAGCCTGAGTCACCATGATGACGGCTAAAAGTAAGAACCTGTATGTACTCAAATGATAAGGACACACCTGATAGTAGCATTAATGATGTAAAACTTTTAAACAACCTCATATAAGTACAGTATGTTTTCAGCTGTCTGGAGAGAGGCTTTTCTCAAACATACAGTTGGCTAATGGAATCTCCAGCACTAGATTCAGGGTTTGGTCTGTTTTTGCTATATATTTGTTGGCGGTGGTGATAGTTAGTAAGACCGCCAGTCTGCTCTATAGCAGTCGTCCAGCCTCAGGCTACCATATTAATCTGATGTACAGCACTAAATCAGGCCTTGGCAGCAGTCTCTCTCTCTCACACACACAGCAGACTTTTAGAGTACATGGGAAATGCATAAAGTTGTCAGTAATATTCATGGTCGTGTTGCTCAAGTGGTTTATTGCATACAAAAGTGAGGGGGAGGCAGTAGACTACAGTTCCTTCGGTGTGTGTGTGTATGTGTGTGTGTGTGTGTGACAAATAATTATCTTTTTGTTTTCTCATGATTTGGTTGGGTCACAAATCTCTCTCTCTCTCTCTCTCTCTCTCTCTCTCTCTCTCTCTCTCTCTCTCTCTATATATATATATATATATATATATATATATGACACATAGCAAATCAATGGCGACACAGACAGATAATAATATACAAAATAATCATACACAATGATTAGTAACAATTAACACAACACTACAGTAAGAAATGAATGAGGACAATAATGAACTAGTTCGAAAGACACAGGTAGCAAAGTTATAGCTCTGTCTTGACCTCTCTCTGAGGGCAGAGTGAGTACAACCTGTCCTCAAATCAAATCAAAATGGACTTGTCAAATGCGCTGAATACAAAACCTTACAGTGAAATGCTTACTGACAAGCCCCTAACCAACAATGCATATTTTAATTAAAAAATAGATATTAGGTAACCAATAGATAAGAAAATCAATAAAAAATCTGTAAAATGACAGTGAAAATAACAGTAGTGAGGCTATATACAGGTGGTACCAGTACAGAGTCACTGTACTGGTACCGGTTAGTCAGGCTAATTGGTTAGTCAGGCTAATTGAGGTAATACTGTATGTACATGTAGGTAGAGTTAAAGTGACTATGCATAGATGATGAACAGAGCGTAGCAGCAGCGTAGAAGAGGGGTTGGCGGGACACAAATAATCCGGGTAGCCATTTGATTACCTGTTCAGGAGTCTTATGGCTTGGGGGTAAAAGCTGTTGAGAAGCCTTTAGGTCCTAGAATTGATGCTCTGGTACCGCTTGCAATGCGGTAGCAGAGAGAACTGTCTATGACTGGTGTGGATGGGGAATTTGACAATTTTTAGGGCCTTCCTCTGACACCGCCTGGTGTAGAGGTCCTAAATTTAGCCATTACAACTTAATGGAGGTGAGGTGAACTTTCCACCATGGCTTTTACAGTCCTCCTTTACTGTAACACAGCACCGTAGCTCTAGCCAGTCCCTACTCCCTGAATTACCACAACCTTAGCTCTAGCCAGTCTCTACTCCCAGTATTACTACAACCTTAGCTCTAGCCAGTCTCTACTCCCAGTATTACTACAACCTTAGGTCTAGCCACAGTCTCTACTCCCAGTATTACCACAACCTTAGCTCTAGCCAGTCTTTACTCCCAGTATTACTACAACCTTAGCTCTAGCCAGTCTCTACTCCCAGTATTACTACAACCTTAGCTCTAGCAGTCTCTACTCCCAGTATTACTACAACCTTAGCTCTAGCCAGTCTCTACTCCCAGTATTACTACAACCTTAGCTCTAGCCAGTTTCTACTCCCAGTATTACTACAACCTTAACTCTAGCCAGTCTCTACTCCCAGTATTACTACAACCTTAGCTCTAGCACTCTCTACTCCCAGTATTACTACAACCTTAGCTCTAGCAGTCTTTACTCCCAGTATTACTACAACCTTAGCTCTAGCCAGTCTTTACTCTCAGTATTACTACAACCTTAGCTCTAGCCACAGTCTCTACTCCCAGTATTACTACAACCTTAGCTCTAGCCACAGTCTCTACTCCCAGTATTACTACAACCTTAGCTCTAGCAGTCTCTACTCCCAGTATTACTACAACCTTAGCTCTAGCCAGTCTCTACTCCCAGTATTGCTACAACCTTAGCTCTAGCCACAGTCTCTACTCCCAGTATTACTACAACCTTAGCTCTAGCCAGTCTCTACTCCCAGTATTACTACAACCTTAGCTCTAGCAGTCTCTACTCCCAGTATTACTACAACCTTAGCTCTAGCCACAGTCTCTACTCCCAGTATTACTACAACCTTAGCTCTAGCCAGTCTCTACTCCCAGTATTACTACAACCTTAGCTCTAGCCAGTCTCTACTCCCAGTATTACTACAACCTTAGCTCTAGCCAGTCTCTACTCCCAGTATTACTACAACCTTAGCTCTAGCCAGTCTCTACTCCCAGTATTACTACAACCTTAGCTCTAGCCACAGTCTCTACTCCCAGTATTACTACAACCTTAGCTCTAGCCACAGTCTCTACTCCCAGTATTACTACAACCTTAGCTCTAGCCAGTCTCTACTCCCAGTATTACCACAACCTTAGCTCTAGCCAGTCTCTACTCCCAGTATTACTACAACCTTAGCTCTAGCAGTGCCTCCTCCCAGTATTACTACAACCTTAGCTCTAGCAGTCTCTACTCCCAGTATTACTACAACCTTAGCTCTAGCCAGTCTCTACTCCCAGTATTACTACAACCTTAGCTCTAGCCAGTCTCTACTCCCAGTATTACTACAACCTTAGCTCTAGCCAGTCTCTACTCCCAGTATTACTACAACCTTAGCTCTAGCCAGTCTCTACTCCCAGTATTACTACAACCTTAGCTCTAGCCAGTCTCTACTCCCAGTATTACTACAACCTTTAGAAACGTTAGTAAATTGTGAGATAAAAAACCAACACGTGGGCCTGTCCCTTCAATCAAACCATCCATCTTCCCAAAAGCCTATTTTGAATGACCAC